>NW_005054432.1:1706100-1718453 GCF_000277835.1 Geospiza fortis | reverse complement strand
TCTGCTTTCTCTAGCCAACTGCACTGCCGGTTTGGTCTCCATTATTTTCTCTTTTCTCTGAGAAACTGCATTGTGCTCTTAATTTCACACCCAAAATCCAATGACTTACACTTAATTTCTGCTTCTATTCAAAACAGCATATTTCAGGAAAGAGTATTACTTGGTTTCTGTTGGCAAGTTAGCAAACAAGAAATAGTGCTCCAAATAGGCTTTTCATTGTACTTAAAGAGAATAATGTTCTTCAGCTTTAAGTTTTCTCTATTTCAACATAATATCAAGAGTCAGAAAAACAATCCCTCAAAAATCCAAAATGCCAAATTTATCATGAGACATATCAAACAGCTAATAACAACATAATATCAAGAGTCAGAAAAACAACCCCTCAAAAATCCAAAATGCCAATTTTATCATGAGACATATCATAAAAACAAGCTGCTGTCTTCCAATATCAAACCTCAAAAATAGAAAGAATAAGTATTCCAAACCTCAAAAATAGAAAGAATAAGTATTCCTCTTCTCTTAGAAACAAGGGCAAATTTCCTATTGTAAAAAAATATTTTTGCTTCCACCGCAAATGAAAACTTTTATATTTTTCACTTTTATCTGTCACACTTTAAAAAATGTGGTAACAATAATATGCTGCTTGTAGAGTATAGAAGATATTGGGGTTATTTCCAGTAGGTGAAAATAACATGTTTTATTCAAGCACTTTGAGGCCCTTGGGGTGTCATGCACAAAAATTTTGTTCTGTGTTAGCACCTGAGTGAGAGGAAAAGCAAAGTATAATGGAGTACTAGCTTAAAAGTTTAACTAGTTTTGCATCAGTACATTTCTTCTTTAAAAAGTAATAATACCAGCACCTCATGCTACTCAGAATTTAAAGGAAGAACATATATTTGTATGCAGTGTGCCCCAGCTTCATAATCAACAACACCTTTTATTTAAACAGTGCTCGTTCACTTCTGAAACACCTTAGGCTGTAAAAATCTCATGGTCTAAAATACAGTCAAAGCTCATGCTTTTCAGGAGGGAGAGAAGAGGAATAACCAGAGCCAGTTCCTTTGTTCCTACCCAGCCTTGGTTGCTAATCAGTTTTTCTCGGCCTCCAAATCTGTAATTATGGTGTCGCTTTCAGGCTGCAATAGAATACCAGGTTTACACAGCACGGGGAGAGATAAACAAGTACTCAGTGCAATTTGAAAGGTTTTGACCTTTAAAAGCTGTTAATCTGCACGTGAATTATAATTAATCAATTAAAGGAGGTTCAGTCTAGTACCAACATAATTAGATACAATTTTACTGCTGAATAAGCCATGATAACCCCATACAAATGAAGACAGAGTCCACTGCTCCTTACATTTTCAAATATCCCAGCTCGGCAGTTTTAGCAAAACTATGTAGGTTTCCCAAGTGGGATTTTTATGGCTTTGGAAAGCAGAAGTGTTGAAGGGTGAGACTGTGTTCCAAGTTCAATAATATGGAATAGTGCTTGGAAAACTCTTCTCACTTTAGCCTACACACGGTCTTCAAATATTTCCCTGAGAAAGAAGGGAAGGAGGAAAATGGGATCCAAGGCACTGCAGGAATGGAAAGAAGTGGTTGCTGATTTCCACTGTTTTCTGACATCTTTGAGGCCAAATTCAGGGATAAAACAGTAAACAAAACCCAGATAATGTGTGTTGTATTTAACCACCACAGCTAATAGCCCTCAACCTGACTCCAATGGGAATATGCAGTGATTAGAGACACCTGCAGGTTAATAATTGGAGGCATCTAAGCACAGAGGCAATTAATGTAGGAAAACTCTCCCGAGGTTGGAAAGGCAGCACTGTTTAAATAAATAAATAAATGAATATGTATGCATACATAAAAGGGAATACTTTTTATTCCTCTGAATGGTCTACCTTCCTACAGGGACTAGAGACGAAGTCATCACTGGGGCATCCTTCAATATCAGTAGAAGCCTTGTCCCAGAAAATGGCTGAAATAAAGATTTTGATCTCCTTTCAAAAGTTTATTAGCCTCAAACGTTAAAAGTGTTCGATTTGGATACATATTTTGAAATTCAGTTTTAGTCCCAACTTTGAAGTTTCTCTGTAGAAACTTCACATTAATTTCAAAGGCATTTTTATGCCTTTTCCATAGCATAGGAAATAAGTCAAAATTCAGACATGGGAGAAGCTACTGAGGGATAGTTTTACATGCCTGAATCCACAGATATATGAATGATTTGGGATGTATTGCTTACTGAACTTTGTTTTTAATATATAAAGTTAACATAGTTGGCATTTTAGGAAATTACATGTAAATCAGAAGTGATAATATTTATTCCTGGACATTTTCAATCTTTCAGGTAAAATTTCTCACCCAAGTATGCATGATGCAACTAATATTTCACTACTCATTTTCTCTTCAAAGCCTGCTGCTAAAGTAGATGTTTCAAGGGTAAGTAGCAAAGGCTAATGTATTCCTCAGCAAAATGGAAAAATGATAAAGTGAAAAAATACATTAAAGGACATTAAAGGATAACTCTGACCATGTGACCCGGTCATAAAAAAAAAGCATTTTCAGAGAAAGGAATCAAAACCATGCAAGGGCATGAATTATTTATAGACATAAGGGTCCCCAGGAAACATACAAAATTTGCCCTTAAATGATTCAGTTTAAGAACTATTCCTGTTGCTTTTCCTTGACTTCTAATGAATAAATAACTTGCTTCAATCTAGCTACATTTTCCTTGGCTGATTTTGGCCTGAAAACAGGAGTCTAAGCTATCTAATGCTTGCTCAGTATTCTGGTCAGAAAAGGACTCTGTAGAGTTCTTACATTTTTGGGGCTGAGGAGGGTCTGAAATAATGAGAGAAACGTGGTAAGGTAACAAAAAGGAAGGAAGGAAGGGAAGGAAAGGGAAAGGGAAAGGGAAAGGGAAGGGGAAAGAGAAGGGGAAAGGGAAGGGGAAAGGGAAGGGGAAAGGGAAGGGGAAAGGGAAAGGGAAAAGGAAAAGAAGAAGCCTTCCAACTAACCCCAAACCACACAAAACAGCACAACCCCTGATTCTGCCTACCAACCTGGGGCACTCCTCCCACCCTCTCTTCTTAGTGGAAAGAGATGAGGAAACCTTCTCATCTTTCCCTCTCCTCATGCAGCCTTGGGGCAGAACCTTCAGGCACAGCAGCCCCTGCCCACACACTGGCCTGTACTTTAGCTTCAAAACATGTCAGAATAAGGCACGGAGCAGATGTCTATTAAAAAATACATTTTTCCAGAGCAGCAGAAAGTCCTGCCAAGTCGCCCTGGACAGCCAGGCCATAGACAGCCACATACATTTCTCTTGCTTCTTACAAAATATGCCCCACCAGCCTGAATTCTTCTACCATCATGCACATTTTCTTGATTAAGATTAAAATTAATTGAATTAGAAATGTATTTTTAAATACTGAAAGAAGGAAGGAGACTTTTTGGGGCTTTCAGCTTTCAGTTTAATCCTGTTAGTTGACAGTAAACCTATCCCAGTTTCCTTGCACTAAATTTCCAGAACATTTTAGCTCACATTTAGCAAAATTATATACTCAAGTGTAATCAGGACATGGCAGAAAAATCTTTCCGAGAAGAAGGGCAAGTCATTTGTTTCGTATAACTTGCTCATTTTTGTTATAGACATTGTCAGATTAAGTGGGCCACACTGAATTTAAAGGAGAAGATAAGCTATTATTACATTGTGCTCCAAAATCTTCAGAGAAATACCAGAGATAATTGTCTTTAATGTCAATTTATTAAGCAACATTCTTGTGTTGTGCATCTGTATTGTGTATTCAGGAGTAGAATTTCTAATTCTACTTCTAATTTTTGTGTTTACAGAAAGCCAGAACTCAAGCAGCATAATTTACGTATAAATGTCCCCTAGGGTAAGCATTTTCCATGTAAAAATAAGTTATGAAGAGAGAGAAAAAAGACATATGAATTCACCCAGAGACATGGGAGATGTGCAACAGAAATGGCAGCTAGGGCCCATTTGTATTCTTCCCTAAGAGTTCTCTTGGCAAAATGACTTTTCTCCACTAATTTCTTCATTGTGTTTGTAAGTAAACAATATAATTCTTATTTACAATGCTTAGCAGAGAGAGAAGCAATAGTTAAAAGCAAAATAAAAGACAATTAGCTTGTTCTCTAGTCTATAAATTTTAGGGTTTATAAAGGTAAATGTAATTCTCTCTGTAATACAGACATTACTGAGAATGCAAACCACTACATATATATATATATATATATATATATATATATATATATATATATACATATATATATATATATAGCTAGCTAACTAGTAAAATGAATGTTAATGTATGAATAATACAACCCAGAAGGTAGGAATAGTGATCTTCTGAACTCAAAAATCTGAATTTTGTATTTAGGGCCATGAGGTTGGGGCAAGCTAACTGAGGCCAGTGGCCCGTGTAAGTTCCCCCACCCTGCCTATGGGGGTGAAGGATTGGAAAAGGTGTAGTAACATTTGTGGGGGTGCAGTTTGTTCTCCTACCCCTCTTAGGGATGATGGATGAGCACAGACCATAGCAGAGATTTTTTCCACTCAGCTGAGCTCTGCCATTTGGCTTTGTTTAAAAACACAAAGGAGCTGCGCGACACAAATCACTCAGTGCAGTGGTGGAACGGTGAAGTTTTCCATCAAATGCTTCTATATGTTTAATTTCCTAAAACCTTTAGCAGCCAAGTTCTTTATTTACAATTTTCTTACAATTCTAACTACGTGAGAAGTCGAGTTACAGGTGACAAGTGGAAACAAACTGGTTTGCCCAGGACGAAACACATGGAGCAAGATTTCAATGAGGTATTTGTCCTTACTGCAAGATTAGGATTTTCCTTTAATTTTGGGACAAATGTGACACAGGAACATTAAAAATGTAAGAGAAATCTTATTGCTTTCTCAAAGGAAACCTCTAAGGTGTTGCTCATCTAAGTGTTTTGATTGGAAATTGCTCATGGTCCTCAAGACATCTCTGATTTATTGTTTTTTCTTGTTACCATTATAAAAATAATGGTATTGTTTCATACACTGCAATAAACAATATTGTTTCACACACTGCATAGTTTAGGAGTTATGTAAATTCTAGAGTAACTAATGTGACTTGAGAGGTTTAAAGACAAATGCTTTTTCAAGAATTCTCTCTGTTATGGCCACCAATATTAGTTGAGTTATACACCCATCTCCGAGATCAGTCTCCTCAGGACCTTCAGCTCTGTCTGAACCATAAAGATCTCCATGAAAAGAATGGAAAAAGTGCACACCCTCTGCCCTGTGAGCATCAGTTAAAATCTGCGAGGAATCTACCACTCACAAGCCTCCTCCCCATGCAATCAGTAAATCAGGATAAAAGCACACTGAGTGAGCTTCTAGACAGTCCAAAACAGTGAGAATCTGTATTTTGAGAGCTACACACAACTAGCCAAAACTCACTTAAACAGCAAGTATCAGACAACAGGTATCTCTGCCTGACAAGAGTTCACATGCCATTTTACTAAGGATATTTTAGTACCATACTGCACCCATTTGCAGATAAACCAAATCTCTCTTACTCTCCACAAAATATATATAGACACCTGCCTTACTGTTTTGACATGACTTTGTTTTGCTGTCCAACATCAATTCCAGCTTCAATAAACAAATAAAATAAATTTGGAGACTGATCTTAATATCATTAAACATCTAACAACAAAATTTCAATGACTTTCCATCAATACTTTTGCCAAATTCTCAAAATCTGTAAAGAAATTATAACCCAGACATCTTAAACTTGAAAGAATAGGCTATTTACTCCTAATAACAAGATCTGGAGTTAGAGCTTTAAAAATTAAAATTTATAGAGCCCTAAAAACTGATGTTGGCAAGTAAAATAATGTTAAAGTACAAATATATTCCTGGATAACCTATATATTCTCAATAATCCAGCATCATAGGTCTCTAGAGAATGCATTCAAATTCTAAAGTAAACTTTATTACACATTTTCTCTTCCAACTCTGAAAACTACAGGAATATTTGGAAAAGTAAAAATACAATACCCTTTTGCTTCAAACCTAAACATTCTGTAGCTTGGAGCAAGCCTTTAAGAAAAATAAAATATTTACAAAGTGTTTTTCATCATCCTGGGAAGCACAAACTTAATCTCAGCATATGTTTTAAGATTTATTAAGTGACCCATCAGCAACGGTTATTAGCTGGTGTTTCTAGTACTCAGTGTGGGCCATAAGGAAATTTTGTCTAATATCACACTTCTGTAAGCCCTTCTGGATTGCAGAATCACAGAATGTCCTGAGTTGGGAAGGACCCACGAGGATCACCAAAGTCCATCTCCTAGTGCTGTTCAGAGCAGCCCAGGAATATCCCACTGTGTGCTTGAGGGCATTGCCCAAATCACTGCCTGAGCTCTGTCAGGTTTGGTGCTGTGACCACTGCCCTGGGCAGCCTGTTCAGTGCCCAGCCACCCTCTGGGTGGAAAACCTTTTCCTGCTATCCAACCCTTACATCTCTGTAGTCAGCTACAGGATGTGAAATACTGGAGGCAATATCAAATTGAGGCCATAAAAGGCACGTTGGATTTATGGCATGAGTTTACTCTCATGCACTCTTTGCAAAGAGTTCTCAGAGTAGAAAGGTTGATCATTTTTACACTCATTAAACCAGCTAGATGCTAATTTCTTAAGTAACCTGCTAATCTGAACCTGCAACCTGAAGGAAAAAAATATAAATATTCTTTTGCTTTGTGGGATGCTGCTAGGAATGCAATGCCTAAAATAAAAATATAAAACTTGTGCTACAATCTTGTTATGTCGAATGAAAGACTGAAATTCAGCTATTAAACAAATGCCTTTCAAAACTAATATATGGCTGGGTTATGGGCTTATCTTTTAATCATTCTTATTCTCTTGTGAGGCTATTCACTTAACTCTTAGATTTAAAATTAACATACTTTTGAAACACATTTTTTTTTCATGTCTAGGTGATTATTTTGAAAGTCAATGCATGTATCTTAAATTCAACAAAAGTTCAAATTTTAATATGGAAAATCACCTTTCCAGAAGATAAATTTCATGTCCAGCTTCATGAAAAAATGTCTTCTTTGTATCCATTTTTCTGTAATAAATATGACCAAGCTAGGGTCCTACAGTTATTGTACCTGGCTTTTCTTTTGTTATACTAATTTCTTAAATGTTTCAAAACTCTTTTCCTTCCCTTGCCATATTCCAAGATATTGTCAAATTATATTCCTTATATACAGAGCATCTGTATAATCAACTTGTATTTTGGTTTTGTGAAGATTATTTTTCAGATGAAGTGAAAATATCTTTGGGATTGAAAAAAAATAATGTATGTAAATATAACATTATTTTATATGTGTCAGCCCTGGAAATTGTCCTGTGTTTTATAGGAGTATTTAACATTTCTGTCAAAATACTCAGATATTTCTTAGACTTTTTGGTTAATCAGTTGTGTGAAAAACATGTATTTGAGCTCTACTTTCACATGTTGTGATGGAAAATGACTGTCAGATATGTCACTGCTCACAAACATTTTCACTGGGAGAGATTATGACCACTGGGATAACAAAAGCAATTCCTGACTAAATGCAATTAAGTAAATCAGGTTAAGCACCAAACATTTATTGAACACCATGTACGATCAATCTGTATAGCTAATTATAACAACAATATAATCCTCATAGACTGAAAGGTTTTCAATAAAATCAAAACTAAATGTATTCTATGAGGTAAAACCAAGATCAAATTTATCTTAGTCAACACATGGATCTTTTATTGAGATTTGTTCTATGAACTGTACATTGCAGTGCCTTGAGAAAATCTCTGTCATGGCTCAGACTGCACAATTCTCCTCCTCATTCAGGATTTCAGTGCTGGAAATTTTTGCTGTTAGCTGAAACTCTGACCACACTATTTCTAGTCCAATCCCACCTCCAGGTACCACTATTTCCCAGGAACGTCTGGCATCTCCAGTCCTCTGGACCTGCATCCATCTATTGCTGTTTTCTAAGATTATTTTTGCCTTTCTGATTTGCATTGACCTAATATTCCAAAATTACACTCCCTCAAATGCACTAAATGGAACCTTCTATGAAACAAAAGGTGTGGCAGCTTGAAAAGAGAAGGAGGAGATAGGTTAAAATTTAAAGTAAGCTTAAAGTTGAATATAGAAAGAAGCCTGTATAGACACACACTGCTTCTCCAGAACACAATGCTATGTCCAGCAGATTAAAATAAAAGAGTCAAAGATAGTACCATAAAGACTTGTCACTGGCTGGGCCAATTAGATACAGAAAACAGATTAAACTGGAAGGATAATACTCTGTGGTAATCAAATGCATAATGATTATAAGAAGTTGGGTAGTTTGATAAAATAATGTATTGCATCAGCTTGTGGAACACCCCTCCTGTCACAGACCCTAACTCTAATTACAATGTAAGTTTTTTGTATGTGAGGTAATTTATTATTAGTGTAGGTCAGAACATTTGAATGAGATGCTGGGATCTGGGTCTGGGAGAATGAGCAGACCACAGTGATGCCAGGAGAACTTGCTTAAATTGCAGCACAGATGCAGGGTTGGAGAGTTTAGTGATCTCACAACTTATTCTTACTAGTATAAAACATACTTGTCACAGTCCTCTGGTCCAAAATGCTTTCTAGGTCCCTGGACTTAGCCCAGTAGAGATGGTCTAATGGAGAAACTATGAAAAAAATCTCACAGAAACTACCAAAGGCCCTGCTGACCTTACTGACCTTTAGATTGGACTGAGAGAGTACATCTGCTTTCATTTAACATGAAACTGAAGTTTGATAAAGAGAGAGATATTACCTTTCACATTTTTGAAACCCAATATTATCTTTTTATTTCTTTTTTTTTTCTTTTAACCTTTAGATCTTTTTGGAGTATGGTTACTTTAGTAAAGAGTCTGCTGTAACACATATCCAGCTGATGAAACTATTGGAAAACAAAGAAAAAGAAAGGTGTCCTGAAAACCTTAAAAAAACCAAACAAAAAACCTCAAACCTCAACATTATTTTTATTTCAGTGATCGTATTTTGTGTAGGGTAGGGGGAAGAAGCAAATTACTTAGTCTATTATGCTGAGCAAAACTTCCAGTAGCATTTTAGATTAAGCCAGGCAGTCTGCAAAGAACTAATACTGAAACTCAACTCATTGCCCCCAAGAATTGCAACACCTCAAAGAAAGTAATTTATGAGCATCTAAGGAAAAAAACCTGAAGCTCATTTGAGGATATCTATGAACTATTTAAACCTGAACATTGAGCTGAGCACTTTCACACATGCTCACATACCTTATGGGGGCATTTTATCTTGTATAAATGTCCAGCAAATAGATAACACAGTTTTCAAGTATGTAAATGGATATGTACTGGCTCAAAAGGAGTAGAGATATATGAAACTAGAAAAACACAAGGGCAGATTTTATCTGAATTCCATGCCTGGATTAGAGGCCACCTTGTGTCTTCACATTACCTGGTACCAAGCTGCAGTTCAGAGCCAGTCGACCAAGATGAGGTGGGAGATAGTGAAGCACAGATTTATTTTTTAAATTCTGGTAAATTATTTTACTGATTTTTTTTTTCCTATGATTGTTCGGCAGCAGTTTTTAATTCCTAGAGAATTCAGAGTGTTGGAGTGATGGATTAAAAGGAAGCCAAGGGAACACAGTCCACAAAGAAGTAAGTTGTTAATGAGATGTTGCTCTCACTACATAGCTGAGGTCAGTTGAGTCATCCTCTCTTGTAAAACCACTAGGAATGGCTGAGTGATTAACTCATTTGCCAAATGACTGAACTAGATCAGACTCTCAAGAAATTCACAGGATGAAGAGTAGTTCAGATGTGCAGGTGCTACTACTCAGTGCCTGGAAATTATCCTCTTCTGGCAGCTATTTAATTCAGTCTAATTACATATGCAAAATTCTGTTACTTTTCTTATACACTACTCATTTTCCAAAGCAAACTGTTGTAAGGTTTATGTTGCATGTCTATCCCACATACCTGTTGAATAGAATTAAGTTAAACCCAGATGGGAAATGTAGCATACAGCTCAAATTAACTGTCTCAGAGATGAACTTCTGCAAATGCTCAAAGAATAAAAAAATAAAAATTCAGCAGCTATTTCAAACTGATTTAAATGAAAAACTATTGATGATTACAACATAGTATTAATATTTCCTTGACTTCGATGACAAAAACCTATTGGATTTTAAATTTTCCTAAAAGCTAATGGTCAGTTTTGGATCTTATGTAGTTTAAGCAACCATAAATTGTAAAAGGTCAAGAGAATGTACTCAAAGAACGGTAGATGCAATTGTGCTCAAACTATATTAGATCATTCAGGTCATCTTTCTGACAAAGTAGAGCCGTTTAAACGAGTTTAATTTCTGATTATTTGTTTGGGTTTTTAAAGGACAATATTGTTGGCTGAACTTTTCAGCAGAGTTACAGTTTGAAATATAGTTTTAATTTAAAAATCACCATAGCTGCTTACCACTGAAAATTCACCTATTAAAGCTAAACATTTCTTAGAAGGTTGGAGCTAAACAGAGGGAAGGCCATTTTCTAAAGTTCTTCACTCAGGCATCTTAAAGCTCCTCATTGCCAAAATGATATTGGGTTAAAAAGGCTCTTTTGTTTTAGACTCAGATTCAAACAGCACAGTTCCTAAGTTGCCACAGTTAGAGTTTTCCCAAGGTTGATTTCTAAAGATGGATAGACACCAGAGGGAAGAGAGTGAATGCCACTGCTCCATTGCTAGGGCAAAGAAGTCTTACATGATAATATTTAAGTTGGACTTCTGCTACACTGAGACTCTCAATCATCTCCAATTAACAGCACCAGGCAGAGAGCACATCATGAACCCATCTTCCACATAGTGAAGTCTGTTTCTTAATTGGGAAAAAATTTGTGCATAAACCCAGGATGTAATTAAAATCCAACCTATATTTATATGAACCTTGTTAAACATCTACAGAGTGTAATAGTGAGCTGTCTGTGCCAAATTTATAACCCTACTACTTTGGAAAGAAAATCATTGACTACTAAATGGAACA
Organism: Geospiza fortis; assembly: GCF_000277835.1. Lineage (NCBI taxonomy): Eukaryota > Metazoa > Chordata > Aves > Passeriformes > Thraupidae > Geospiza > Geospiza fortis. Next base: position 1,707,323 of record NW_005054432.1, on the reverse strand, counting down.
GAGTGTGGTGACTAATGGGGCTCACACTAAATCTGCACTGCTTGTTCTGGATGGCTGAAATCAAAAGAACACTTTTCACCACTTGGAGTCTGGATGTGCTTTCAAAACCCTAGACTTCCCTCTCTTTGATCCAATGAAATGAAGTGAAACATGTAGCCTCTAGGCAGTTTTTAGGTCCTGAAAGATCAAATAGATGCTATTACAGTGCAATTTGCTTGGTGAAGCCTAACAGAACGGATCTGCTCTAAACTTACCCTGTATTTTGCAAACACATAGAAAAGGAAAAGGCAACTAAACTGAAATTATAGTACATTTGTACTGTTGATTCAAATGTTACTGAAAAAAAAAGACATTCCTTACTAGCACGGGAAAGGTTCAAGATTTGGCTGAGAACTGCTCTGGAATTCCACCTAGCCTTGCATTGTGCATAACACAATGACTAATTAGAAAGGTTTTGACTCAAAATGTTTGGATGCTCTTTTCGGTTGTTAGGTGGGTTTTGTTTTGTTGTTTGTTTTTGGGGTTTTTTTGGTGGGTTTTTCTTTTGTTGTTTTGTTTTGTTGTTTGTTTTTGTTTTGTTTTTTATTTGTTTTGTTTTGTTTTTAATCAAAGGAATAGATGTTTTTAAATGGTTCATCACAATAGAGTTCTGTGTTCAATCTGCATCTTGTATTCTTCAATGAACAAGTCCAGCCTTCCCTGCATGTATTCTTATGTATTAAGCATTGCCATGACTTTGATCTCATTCCTCTAATTTCATTTTTGTCTCGTCTCTGCTTTCCTACAGTTTTGCTGCTCTACATGGATAACTATTCAATAAGTGCTTAGGATTCACAAACATTTTCTTGAACAAAATGGCAAAGTTCCAGATACCTGCACAGGAGAAAAACCCTAGAAACTTATTTATAAAAATATTCCCTCATCATACTTTGTTTTCCATGCTTGGCTTGTTTTGTTACAGAAAAATGGAGTTAACATAAGACTAGTAATTATCCAATCAAGAGTGGCATCCCAAATTTTCATGGAAGAATTTACTATAGGACAGAGCTGCATTTGGAATTCACTGGAATTTGGCAGTCCTTACAAGTTTGAATTGGAAATGACAGTATTCCTCTCTGGTCTCCTATAGATTTTTAATTCTCTATGTATTATAATCTGAATAGTTCTAAGAAATCAGCTTTTACAGTGTGATTTACAAAGCATTAACTTGGTCCATTGCTCCT
>NW_005054432.1:1698347-1706050 GCF_000277835.1 Geospiza fortis | reverse complement strand
GAGTCAACAAAATATGCCATAATTCTATAGAAAATGCTAATAACTTGGGAGATGTTCTACAAGCCTCAGATTTTACCTGAGTCTACTAGAGAATAAAAGGACAGGAAGATCCAGGTTTGAGATTCTTACAGGCTCATTGGAAAAACAGAATTGATTGCTAAAGACACCCTGCCCCAGACTTTTCTCTGGGTAAAACTCCTTCTGTTCATGATTATTTAAAAATAAAATTCCACCCTGCTGATGGTAAAATAAACCAATTTAACAAAAAGCAAAACAAAACCAATAAAACCCCCCCAGCAAAACACAGAACAAACAAACAAAAAGCCTCTCCAACATACTAACAAAACCCAGTCTTATTTTACTAAGATAAAACACACCTCCAATTGCCTTGACAAGCAGTATAGAATGACACAAAGATCATATCCCTCCTAAAATACCACCTTCCACCACAATACATCAGAAAAGTCCTGCAGAGAATAACTTTGTCACCAGCAAATAGTGCTCAGTTGGTGTCAAATTACATTTATTTGTAAATCTACCTCCAAACCTCAAAATCTATGTCATTCAGACAAACATTTCCCAAATATCTTGAGTTCCTTATGTTTCTGGGCATTGTTGTACAAGTGGCAGCCCTGGATACCTGACTGAACAAAAGAGATTCATCAAAGCAGATGCTGGTGTCAGTCTGTTTCCTCTAACCCTGTGTTTCCAGTTCTGGGTAAGTTTAATATTCCCCATCTCCATAGGCATGAGCAGAATTGCATGTTTTGCATTCATTCATACAGCTGTTTCTAGAAAACACATGGTTCTTCATGAAACCTGAAATCTAATGCATGCACATGTGCATTCCCAGTGAAGTTACATGAGACTGCTACCAAGCATTAATGCAACATCAGCTGGATTGATTTGCCTCTTCCAGGCACTAGAAGCTTTCAAACCCCATTTTCTTGCTTCATGAAAGTAGTTTTGATTTTACAGATTTAATTTTAGATCTAATTTTCAGCGATGCCTAACTGACCCAGTAGCTATACTTCTGTTTTTAAAACTGACTTAGCCTTCCAAACAGCTAATGAATAACATCAGTTTCATTCACCAGCTGCCAGATTCTTCAAGATGATGAGGACCTGCCAGTGAGGCAGAAAGAAATCTTCTTAATTTTTCTTTTTTAATTTCAAGCCTATTTAGAGCTAAGTGCTGTTACTCGTGTCGAGATGAACTCAACAAATGATTCCCAATCTCTGAATTACCTGTGATTGATAAATTATGAGATTTGGCCTAGGATACTTGACATTCAAGGTGTATGTCACACCTCTTTAACTAGAGCTAACACATCCTGCAGCACAGCTGGAAGACTTCCTTGAAAAACAAAACCATAACTTGGATTGCATCAGCTCCAGAGTCAAAATACTTCCATGGTTTTGCAGTAATAACTCACAACTGAAGACCTCAGTAGGCTGCCAGCCATTTCTAGGTATGGTTACTATTAAAAGGCTAATTTGTACCCTTTGTCAGTGATGTAAATCCCACAGCCTGGGCTACACAATGTTTCCTCTGTGAGGGACTCAAACCACACTCAAATACAATTAATTGCCTACAAACTGTGTCTTTCATTCAAGTGTGTGGAAGCATTAATTTTGATCTTATCTCTCCACAGATTAATGGCAGTGCATACTTTTATAGTGATTTCACAGGACTGCTAGAATATTTTTCTTGCCTACTTTTACAGTAAGTTTGGTTTTTTTGCCTAATTAAGAGAAAGTATGGATGCAGAGATTTCCAAAGACACTTACTGGAATGTAGGTGTTCAAATATTGATTTTTATGGGATGCAAAAATCCAAGTTCTCGAAGATTGTCCCTTGACTCCTACCATAAAGTATGATCAAGGAAAAAGTGGAAGTGGTGTTAATGTGTAAACTATCCAAAGAGGAAAGAGTGAAAAAAAAAAAATGATGAAGATTCTTGCTTCCTTGTAAGTAAGCACAGGTTAGAGACTGGTGCGGGGGCAGGGAAATGAAAAAAAAAAAAAATAAAAAGACACTCTTTTCTTGTCATATATGACTGAACTTATAGAAAGAACACTGGCTTTAAAAAGCAAAAACAACATATTAGATCAGGGCCACAACAAATTTTAAGGACAAATGAGCTACTTAAATACAGCAGCCAAAACATTGGTTTACAAGGAGCTACTACAAGCCCTCACATTTTTTTTTTCTGATGGCAAATAACAAAGCCAGTAGAGAATAAAAAAGACCACTAGCATGATAATTGAGACACACTGAATAGAAATATTTGACTGCCTCTCTTCTTCCATGTTACAGACAAACAATTCAATAATTGGGCAAGTATTGTGACTGAACAGGAGGAGCTCTTGGCTTTAAAAGATCCCAGTTATTTGCCAAACCTAGATAAAAGTATGTGAGCAACAGTTTTTATTATTTACTAGTCAGGCATTTTATTCTTAAACAATTTCATGTATGCTTGTGTTCCAAATTAGCAGTTTAAGGTTACTAATTACATTAACTTACTCAGCAGTACAGTGCAGAGTATCAATCAGGACACATTAGGAAATAAGAAACACGCCTAAGTTTGCTCTCCCTCTAGAATCAAATAAAAATGTCACAGCACTGCAGTCAGTTCAGATATGAATATTCATTGGCAACTGTTTGTGACAGATTTATGAATGCTTTCACCTGCTGGTGGAAAAACATTAAGTTGCAAAATAAAGCTATTAAAGTAAGTGAAAAGAAAAAATAAGGAATATACACAGATGGATGATGATCTTGGAATTATGCAATCTTGAGAGAAAAGAATGGTCTTAATTTTCATATTATGAAAACATTTGTTTTATATATGCAGATTGTCAAGGTCTTAGCATTTAACTCACTGTCATCACACAATGTTCACCAAACGTGGAATGATGGGCTCAGCTGTCCCATCACCACCTTGTGGCAGAAACACATGTAATGGTAATTCTTTAAGGATTTTGGCTGCTATTTTCCTAAACTGTCTTAACAAAAGAGGAAATCTCCTTTAAGAGAAGAGTATTTTGTCACCCAGGATAAAAGGCTTGATTACAAATATTGTAATAATAAAAATGTATAGCACTTCCAGAGTGCTTTCAGCCTGAGGATCTGAAATTGCTTTTAGTAAATTAAGTCTTGAGATTTTTAAGAGGAAAGCATTAGCCCCAGTTCAGAGATGGGGAAAGTGATGAACACAGAGGATAACTGATTAGTTCAATTAAAAAAACAAAGCATAACACACAGGTTAGAGGCAAATAAACTAATTCAGTATTTTATTGATGGATTAAACATTTTCTGTGAGTTAAAGCACTTTTTCAATGATTTATGCTCAAGAAGCATCATGATCGGAAGTTTGTTACAAGGTATATAAAAAAGTATGGGTTTGTTTTACCAAACAAGGAGATTTTGCTGTGTATTCCTTGCATTCCTCTCTAAAATTTTGTGAATTTCATTCCATTTCATTTTTGTTTTATTGTAAACACAAATGAAATATGTCAAAATTCAGATTATTTCAATGAGCTGGTGGAGGTGGTTAAAGAAGTGTTTGTATCAATACCTATAAATACCAGGCTAATCTAAGTGGATTTATGTGATAATACCTGACACAGCTTCATAAAGGTAAAATCAAAAGAAAGTAGAAGAGATAAGGGATCATAAAACAGTTCTTAATGAGGGAACAAAGAACAAGATACTAAATGGGGAAGAACCAAGCCCTGCTGCAGTGGCCAGGTTCATTCATCCCTGAAACGGAAAGAAATGTAATAATTAGAAATAATAGATTAGTTTAATCAAGAAGGCAGTTTTGGTGACTATCTTAACAAAAATTATATCTGAGACTGCCATAGAAACAAGGACCTGTAGTGAAGCAGGGATGACAAGAATTCAAGATGCACAAAAGGAAGGTTCAATCTTTCCTGAGAATAAATTTTTTGAGAAGCTTTTTCCTTGCTTCAAAGATTTGTCTGTGTGAAAGGAAAGATTGCATTGCCTTTCACAAACTCATATTATTAACATGTTTTAGTAGCCTGCTGCTCTTCTGTTCTCTTGTAAGCAAAAAACCACCCAAAGCTGTCAAAGAGAGTGAGGCCAGACAAGTTAAGCTGCCTGGCTAACAGAGACGGTCCTCTTACCCTGAATGATCTATTTAATGTCCTGGAAGAAAAAGAGGACATTTGCTAGAAAGATGTACTCAGAGGCACTAAAAAGGGACAAAAATGTGCTGCCCAGCTTCTAAACTGTGGAAACAACGTGTGATCTTGAGTAGTGTTTGTACGAGGCAAATGGAGTGCAATCCTAAATCACTCTGCATTATTTGACTATCAGAGATCTGACCTGTATTCTAAGGAACCTTCCAAAGTTTGTCAGTTTTTGGGGGTTTTTCCCCCCTAATCCCTTTTTGAGCCCATGCACTTAGCATCAACAACGTCCTCCAGTAATAGTTTACATACTTTAAGTTACAGAAGTTAAAAAAAAAAAAAAAAGGGCATTTCCTTCTGGTTTAAATAAGCTCTCAGCAATTTAACCAGGTGTCAGCAAGATGTTATGAGTAAGACCAACTCATGATTCTGTATTTTTTCCCTGCTGAGCTTCCAAGCTGCCTGCTAGGAGGGACCCTTAGTCCCAGGTGGCTTCCCATGGAACTCAGAGGGACCCTGGCCTAAACAATCCAGGAACATACAGTACTTTACAAGACTTTTAAACTACAGAAAGTACACACATCCTTCTAAAACCACATTTTGCATTCTGATGAAGCCAGAAGCAGTGTCTGTAATTACATTTTTTTCAGCTACAATATAGAAAATACAGAAGACCTTGGCTGCCTGAACTTGGTCAAATATTGGCAAAAGACTTAAAGCCTGGATGACCATTCTTATTTCATCTGCCATTCTTAATTTTATGTAAATACTTAATTAAATCTTACTGCAATATTATGAGCTATTCACTGAGTTTGCTTTTGAAAGGAAAACCAAAATAAAAGCAAAGAAGTCACAAAACCCCTTCAGAGATGAACTGGAAGAGGAAAATTGGGGTGGTGGGGTTTTAATTTTATTTCTTTAGGGGTATTAACAAATACGCTGTGGTAGAATTCTATCTTATCCATATTCTCCACACTTGTTTCCTGCAGGCAGTATGAAGACAGGCTTTTAAAAAGGAGAAACAGAAAAAAAAAAACCACTTACTCCCTCTCTAATTAGGAATTAATGTGGTTATTACTTTATACTAAAGAGCTAAAGGAACACCATGGTAACTTAAGAAGAAAACTTATTCAGGGTGTGTAAAATGCATTCTTAATGCATTCTAAACTCTCTTAATAGTATGCCAGCTCTAAAACTTCTTCACAGACTGCATGAACATTACTTCTAAAAAAAAAAATTTAGGAATGATTGCTTTGCCATATTCAATGCTTTTCAGTTGAGATTTCTCCCTTTCACTCATTTCTGCTGTCATGAAACCTGTTTTCCATTTTAATTGAATTCAATTTGACTGTAACTCCAATCCACTATAATTGAAAACATTTAGTCCCAGATGTTGTCATTTTTTTTCCCCTCACAACAAAAAGCGGTTGTGGTAAATGCCTTCATGTTCATATTTTGTTCCTCCAAATTAACATGATAATGTTTTCTTTCTTCTTTCATGATAATTTGAAGAAGGACAGAGGGATAATGCTTAATCCAGGTCATGATCTTATGTTTTGTCTTTGGAGTTTTAATCAAGTAATCAAGAAAATATTGTAGAAGGTTTTTTATAAAACTTTCTTGGTTTCTTAAAGAAATTTTAAGCATGGTGTGTGTTAATTAGAGATAAAAAATTTTTAGATGGCTTGGGAATGACAAAGAAATATCAGTTCTGGAAAATGAAGGAAAAAAGTTTCCATTGGCTTTCATGACCAAATTTTAAATGCAAGGGCCTGTTCTGCATTCACACTGTGGTTTTGCAGTAGTCACTGTGCTGCCTTTGTTATTATGATTTTACCCTGAATGAGCACTGGTTTTCTACAATTTTAAAATTATACTCTGAGGGAAATCCCAGAGGTTTCCCCTGTTTTGTTCATGGAAGAAAAGATTTTGGTAACCTGATCTGATTGTTGAATCTCTCAGTCATAACCAGGTACCTAATACATACCTTTTTAGTAATAACTTGACCCACATTATTTTTACTGTAATGTTTTCATTCTTGTGACTCCCATGTGAGACCTGTTATATCTTCATTTTGTGAAAGGGAAACAGACTGAATTCTGGTCCCATTATAATCACTGGCAATATTTTCATTGACTTTTGGTTCTTGTTCTAATTATCTTTCCCATTATTATTCAAGACTGTCAAAAAGCCAGAAATTAAACTCGGTTCTCACATATCCCAGCATATCCCTGACTCACTCTATAAAAAATAATTAAATAAAAAATGATCTGTAGAATAATTTCTCACTGTATTATATTTATTAAGAGACCCGAGTTTATCGAAATAGACAATAGCTTTTAACATGAAATGTGTTCTGTGTAAGTCATAGGGTAGAACTTTGTTCATGTTCAGGCTTTTTTGTTTAATAGAGATAAATGAGTTTCAATAACATCTCATTAACAAGACCATTCTTTTCTTTTACCTCTCCTGCCTTTTCCCAAAACACACCAAACATCCACTTGACAGATTTAAGAAAGGAACAGGATACCATTCTTGACCTTTTTTTGTCCCAGCCAAAACACGTGGATAATGTGTTACTGCAGAACAATATGGTGTGTAACTGTGTGTGTGCTGAATGTGCTCATTCCCTAACCAGGCTATGTGACAGCAGCTCTGACACATCTCGTTCAAGGTGTATTTGCCACACCATTCACAGTCTTGATGATTTTCAGATGTGCCATGCTATAGATGGACATATGAATTAAAAAATATGCTTGAGACACTGCTGATTCAAGATATGATATATCATCACCTCTCCCAAGTAAAGTTAGTTGTCCAGTGATAAGCAACATTACAGACAAACAAACAAACCCATATTTATTTCTATTACTTAGAACTGCTTTGTTATGACACTTACAACAACTGTCAGGAATTTCAAAGTTAATATTCCTTTTTCAACAGCAGTTCCCAAAGAAATTGTTTTCATTGTTCAGTGAGCTATGATCTATATATCTATATATTTTCTTACACCAGGTTCCTTCTTTCTTTTCATCATGATATGTGATAAAAATATTCACTAGTAACAGTCAGCCTGACTGGCCTTACACACACACAAAGTACATAAAGGCAGAGATTGAACTGCAGAGCCCATAAACTGTGAAGGACCACCCTGAAGTCTTATCCCAAATATTCCTTAACCCAATTTCTGCTTTGTGGCAGCTGAGGGGGAATAGTAGGGCATGATGCTCTTTTTCCATGGGCATATAGCCACCTTCCACAGGAAAAGGACAGAATATGGATGAAAGGAAATCATCCAGGTTTCAATACTTTGCACTGGAGAAGTGATTGCTAAAAAGGAAGAATGCAATGGGTTCAGGTGAAAACTGCTAAATATTTCAGCAAAGAAATCAAATTGGGGAGTGGCCTTTATAAAGGAGAGTTAATATTGACAAAAGCTGTTCAATGTGCCGTTGCAAACGAGCAAGGCTATTTTCATTGAATTAAGACTGAGGAAAAACAGTAAGCAAAACAGAACAGAATCCTTAGCAACTTAAGCACACA
>NW_005054432.1:1605998-1698337 GCF_000277835.1 Geospiza fortis | reverse complement strand
AACTGAACTGAGCTGCTTCTGAATAAACTTCCGTGGCCCCTATAAACCCCTGTCACTCAGTAGCCATGTAATCAATTTATTTATGTATAGTGTAAAACAATTATCACTTATGAAGCTTTTAAGCCTGCAACTTATTTCCCTCTTCTCCATTCATGTCTTTGGGAAAAATATTTCAGCATTCTTTTGCTTCATGCCATTTTCCAAACCCAAAAATGACAACCATGGGCCCAAAAGTAAAACTAATTCTAAAACACATATCCTACCAATTCCATCATAAAAATTCTAGAGAAACTTGCCCATGTCCTTCTATTGACAGTAGTGATTCTATCTCATGAGTTATCACTTCCTCCATCATGCATAACCATAGGGATAGAAAGATCAAAGGAGAAATTAAAAATATTCTTCTTGACCTGACAAAGAGGGATAAGCTGTAAAATAGGAGGTCAAGTTTGAGGTAGTTCAGGGAGTGACAGAGATCCTATTTTAAGGACAGTAGTAGGAACCAAATAATATAATTTTATTTTTGCAGTGCCTCTTTGTTGCTACATTTCAGGTAATGCCCATGTGTATGGAATAGAAATAAAAAGAGTAACTGTGTCAGCTTCCACTTCACTTCCTAAAACTCAATCAGCTCATTTGTGTAAGGACAGTCCCAAGCTCACAGAATATCAGAACAGCTTTGCATTTAAAGTGAGGCTCAATGAGGAATCCCAAATGAATCTAGAGGAGCCAAAAGGTACTTGCTGGTTAGTCATGAGAATGGATCCCTTCTAGCCACAAAACAGAGGAGCTGCAGACAGCAGCTTCCTCATGCTGTTCTACTGCTATGGATGAACAATTACAGAGAAAACAAAGATCAATTATTATAGTCCTGACCTAGTTTGAACTTGGGTTTGTGCAATGGTTATGTGGAAACTGAAATTTTCTGCTCAGGTGAACACGAAAGCTTCTTGAACTGAGGGTTCTTTCTTTCACTCTTCCTTCTCCAGGTTATGACCCAACACCTCAACAGGACCTGAGAATGGTCCAGGTAAAACTACAGCCATAATTTCTGCCTAAACTGCCTGATTTAACACATATAATGTATAATTTAATGGGAAACCATCTTCCACTTCAGAAGACTTATTTTAAAAACAGCTCTTGTCTCAAAGAATATTATACTTATAGCTGATTATTTGTATTTGGATAAGTAACCTAGGTACGCACACTGTTCTCCAGCATTTTAGTTACTTCACATAGAGGGTTTATCCTCCAATCTTCATTCATAATCATTTAAAAACCTAATATTGGTAAGAGTATGATGGTCAGAAAACTGTTTTACATCTCTGAGATTTAGAAGTTGTCTCCTACTCTAAGATCATTTAAGCAACAATTACTACATTACAAATAGAACAAGCATACTATTTAAATCTGAAACAGCAAATTTTTCTTATTGCAGTATAAAAATGACATAAGAAAGCTCTAATTTCAATGGGCTGAAACATCTCCATTCTTTCCTGTCTGTTCTGGACATTTCTGTGCTTTCTTTTATCCCGACCACGCCAAGCCACTGCACATTATGCTTGGGAGACAGGAAGAAACAACAGCTGGACTTTACCTCCTTAAGGAAAATATTGCTGCTGCTGGGCACTTGTTTTTTCCTATCACATCAAATATTTATATTGGTTCAACATAGCTGGACATCCAGGAAGACTGATGCTGCCTGACTGTTTCATATTTGTCACTCATGCTGCTTTGATATATCTTGACTTTTGGCCTAATTTCATCCTTGTACTGTTCTTCCTTTAATGTCCGTGTGCATCTAAAAGTAAATCTGCAGCATCTTGAGGTCATTAAAGAATGTAAATCACAATGACAAATTTGCATAATGTGTCAGTATGTATCTGGCATGCCCTCGTGGCAAGAGGCTTTAAAAACTCTAACACTACCCACACTTTCTTCAAGCTTACTTTTAAAAGTCAAAGCACAGCACATTCTTACAAGTTTCTATGGTTCTATAGCTTTCAGAAAGTTCACAGTGTATTTTATCAGTAATAAAACAGATCCATACATAAACAATCAAATTTATATCAAGGCTATTTTAAGACTTTTACCTTATGAAGTGATGGCACAGCAGTAGATAAAAAAATCAATACGTTTGTACCTTTGCTCAGTAAAATAAGTGTATTAAAGAACCACTTCCTCACAGAATATATTATGGTTAAAGAAAATTAGAAAAGAACAGTCACTGAATGATGAGAACAGACTGACCACATTCATTCTATCCAGCTATAGAGGTTAATTCTGATTTTCTTTGTTTCCATGAGAAACAAACATAGAAGAAAATTTGTTTTCCTATTTTCTGAAAACAAAAGCAAACTTACTTTCCTTTCCACTCTCCTCCCAAATTTCATTTATTCACAAGAGTACCTTAGCATCCTGTCCTTAAAGGCTTTTCCTAACTATATATATATATATATAAATTAAAAAAGAAAAAAGAAAAAAAAAGTTGGTTTTTTTTCTCCACAAGAAATCTATATTTTATATGGAATTTTTTTTAGAAAGGCAGGAATTTTCTTGCAAGTTGAGAGCAACTTGAAAATAATCAGGGCAGGAAAAAGGAAGACTTATTTGTGCTGAGTGATGACCTACTTAATTACAGAAAAGAAGAAAGATTACAGTGAAGGCAAGAACACATGCAGAGATATGTTGGTCATCAAGGTAAGTATTTGCAGATGGAGGTAAGGTTGGGGAATATTAAACATGGAGCAAAGAGCTCCTGGGAAATTGTTCTAAATGGACATGTTCAGTGTCATTGTTATTTCTACAATAGTTAATCAGTTTGCAACAAATATAAAAGGGGTGGAGAGGCATTATTCTCTTCCCAAGTGTAGTGAAAACATCTGAGTATAATACTTTATATGCCTAGAAATTCCCAAAGTATCTACAGACAAGAGGAAACTGTCCTTTTGTGACTTCTCCACACCCCAGATGAATAAGCCTGATATTAACATTTTATATTTTTCTTTATAGATATATAGCTAGTGGTAGTTTGTTTTGGGTGAATATTTAATCGTGTACTGAAGAAGAAATAAAGCAAATATTCATTTTTAGGTTTTAAAATTAAATGTTTTCCCTTTTTCTTTTAAGTTATGTAACTGCCAGTAACTTCCATGTCAGAGGTAAAAGAATTTCAATCACAGAGCCAAATTCAACCCTTACACAAAATCAGTATAAAACCTTTTGAGAGTCTTGTCAGTCCAAATATTTATCTGTTAAGCAAATGACCCCATTGTTTTCTTAAGTCAGAAATACCACACAACGTTTCAGTACCTGTTAGGAGGAACGTGAAAGAAAATGTTAAAATGCATATTTGGGCACGTGCAATGTATAATGAGCAATCAAGTAGGTGTGAATACTTGCAGAGATGATCATAATGAATATATTTCTATTGAAGGAGGATACTATTCTAAATAAAGTGCATTGTTGGCACTCAAAAGGCCCAGGGTCTGCTCTTGCCTTTGATAGCATCTCCTTCTCTCATGGTTTCTATTCTGGAAATGGAGAATGCTGCAGAAATCCCGTATCTATGAGAGGTCTAACAGAGCACTACTTACATCTGTTTGGAGTATCAGTCATCAACAATACACTTTGAACTCATCTCTGTTCTCCTCAGCCTTAAGTAAGATCCTAAAATACATATTAAAAAGTTCTTTTAAGGAGGATACCATCCCACTTTTGAGTCAGCAAATATATTCCATTTTACTACTGTTCACAAAATATATGAAGCTGTAATATCATACATTCAAAATAAAACCTTTTCTTTGATGAAAAATCATTGTGTCTCGCATTATGTGCATATCTTGCTTCCACCTGTGAAGTAATAAAATAAAATAAGTTCTTGTAGTGATAACGAAAGATTAGAGAATGGTCATTACACTAGTAAAGAGTAACATTCTGGAGAGGTGCTGTGAGGAGCTGTGGGATTGATTGAACTGGTTGGTTCTAAGAGTTACCGAGTCTGTGCAGAGCCTGTTTGGGAGGGAGGTGGCCAGACACACTGGTGACATATTTGGAAAAGTCAAGGGTCACACCAAGAAACTGCTCAGAGCAATTGCAGCCTTGATGCACCATGGTTCTCTCAGCTGCTGCCAGAGGATTAAGTTGAAGGATTCAAGAGATAATCCACATACAGAAGCAGAACTGATGTGTGCAGTCCAAGAATAACATTATTATGTACATAAATAGTCACAGTGTAACTGAGCTTTCTGCCAAAGGGATCGTGTTGCTATAAGGGTGATGGATTTGAGCTTCTACTTTGTTACCTTAACACACCAAATTCTCAGCTTCCTATTTCTCAAAAAAAGTCATTTTGGTTTGTCAAACAGCGTTCTGCCTGCATCAGTTCTTTAAATTTATGACATGCACCAGCTGTGCTCAAGGTAGTCTCTGTGGCAAGTGTTTCTCCCTGACCATGGGCTGCAGGAAAAGGCTTTCAAGCTCCTACACATGCACATCTCCTTTGCTTGAGTCTGATCCTGACTTCAGCATGCAGAACATTAATCCTTGAGCTACTGACATGATTTACATGAGCAAAAATCGTGAGATTCTCTCTCTCCTACAAGCTGGATCCTAACTGCTGCTGCTGAGCGCACAAACACAGCAGAGTCAGAAGGGATACAAAATTAAGATGTAAGGAGAAAGTCAAAGACTGCTTACATTTTTTCAAAGAATTGGCTGGGCATATTTAGGCTGCAGAAGGCAGGAGCTAGAAACTCTGCTGGGCTTTTTTAATCACTATCTATATTTTTGACTGACCAGGGGAAGCATATGCCTGCCCAAAGTCCACTTGAAAACCTAAGGCTGCCATTTTCTCATGAATAGTTCCTTTCAGAGGCATATCCTGCATATCATATAAACATGAAGGCCTCTACAGGAGAAATATATTTCTCTACCTACAGAGCCTCTTGAGGGAATAAGTAGATGGGGCTCAGGACACCATGAAGCTGTACAAGGGCTGCTTGGATCCAATGAGACCTGTACTGAAAATAATGGAATGGTTTGGGGTGGAAGGGACCTTAGAGATCATTGGGTTCCACCCTCCTGGCACAGACAGGATCACTTTTCACTATCCCAGGCTGCTCAGAGCCCCATCCAGCCTGGCCTTGAACACTTGCATGGATGGGGCATCCACAGCCTCTCTGGGCATCCTGTTCCAGTGCCTCAAAACTCTCAAAAGAAAGTATTTCTTCTTAATATCCAATCTGAATCTCTCCTGCTTCCATTTAGAGCCACTCACCCTTGATTATCACTGCATGCTCTTGTAAAAAATCCATCTCCAGCTCTTGTGCAGCAGAAGTTTAGGTACTGGAAGGACTCAATAAGATCACCCCACAACCACCAGCTCTGCCAACCCCAATGCCTGCACTGGGTACAAATGTTGGAGGATCAATAAAAAGCTGGTGTTGGGAAGGATGGTGGAGGAGGCCTCATGGGATGGTCCCTTTGGGTGCATTGCAAGGAATATTTCTGGATAACTGCTTCCAGAGGTTCTGGTAGCATGTGTTGCTACCATTTCCTGGTCCTGGTAGTGACTAAAGTGAAAACTCAGCCTTGGAAATACTGGCCTTTTCCAGAAGGCTCCCACTAGGGTCAATGGAAATTATATTAATAAATACCCACATTCATCTCTAAAAATACGCAATTTCTTGAGTGGTAAAGAACAACATTCAGCACTGCACAAGGTCAAGGCTGTGGCAATAAATGACTGCATAAATGCAACTATCATATGGAAATACCAGTATAGAGCTATCAAAACAAAACCAGCAGCTGTAGATGCAGATTTGCACTTAGAACTTACACCCTACCCTATCTGCCAAGCTAACAAACCAGAGTTGTTTAGGAAGCAGGAATAATCCCTTCAGAGCCACAGGCTCCTGCAAGCCTCCTCCACATTTTCCTGCCCCCAGCTCTGCCTTGGCTGAGTGTGGGATGCATCCCCTGAGTGAGATGAGGCTGGGGGCTGCTGGGCGCTGCTGTGGCTAATTGCAGCGCAGCAATTAGCTGCTCCTGCTTTGGCTGCCCTTTGATGATGTGACTGTTTTGATCTTACCCATCCTCAGTCCTTTATATCAGATGCTGGAGTTGTATACCTTTGAGCTGTGCAGGACACCACTGGGCAAAGAATGCTCAGTATCTCTTTTTTTTTTTTTTTTTTTTTTCTCCTCTGTAATCTCTCCATGAAGCAGCCTTGGCAATATCCTTTTTTGTTTGTGCAAAGATACAGGCACAAGAAGTATGTTAATTAGCTAGGAATATGAATATGAATTTTGTACTGTGGCATTGTTAAGCTTTTTCACACCTAGTAAAAAGCACTAAATTTGTATTAAAAAAAAAAAGAGGATTAATAGAAATAGTCATTTGCCACAACTCATTTTTATCTGCCGCTTCTAAATGTGTGCATTTTTGAATGGCAAGGATGCCTATTAACACTTCCAAATTTTGTCTCAACTTCCAGGTATCATGGTATCATCAGCATCATTAAGCATTATTTTTTGCTTTTCAATAGCTGGAGTTATTCACTGCAGTAACTCCAATGTTAAAAGACAAGCAGTCAGATACAGTGAAAATTCATATTATTGTGGTACCATTGCCTTCATGTAAGTTTTTAAAAAGAGGAACAAAAAAGATTGCTAATATAATTTTAGAAACATATATGATGTCATTCCTAAAAGGCAAAGAACTGAGTTTACAACTATGCAGGGCCCAGACTTGTCAGTCATACCTCATACAGTAGTTACATTTTAAAATTCTATTTCTGGTGTTAAAATGGCAGTGTCTATTTCTGAGCTCAAGGCATTGTAAAAATAGATAACATTTGGAGGAAAGGAGAAGCTCTGCCTGGAAACAGAAAAGGTACTCTTAGGGATTGAAAGCTGAGTCTAGATGAAGCAGAAAAGTTATTTTCTATTTTAGAAAGATAATGCTGTTGCTCAGCCTTTCTCAAGTTTATTTGATTGTGACTTAAGCACAGGATTAGATATCATGTGCACAAATTGTCTCTATGCCATGAATAGAACTTTCACATAGTAACTTAAACTTCTATTTACACTTTTGTATTATGCATTTAGTTGTGTGCTAAGACAGGAGAATGATCTACCTCATTCTCAAATGCAATCATTTTCATTTCATGTGGGTAATCACTTTGATTAGTTGACTGAAGAATTTAATGATAGTTCCTATGAAATCAAATCAAAACAAAGCAGAGTGTCCCAGAGATCAAGATAACACAAATGAAGGGACAGATGTGATTTTCTGAATAGGAACAACAGGAGAGAGGAAGTGTGTCCTACATATGGAAAGTACATGCTGCTTGTATGTATTTTTATATCTTATAACAAAGAAAGTCAGAGATTCTAAAATAGAATCATGAAAATATTTTTTTATGGTATTAAAAAAAAGTAAAAACAAGGCAGTGTAGAGCATCTCAAATCACAATGCCTGTACCATGTATAGGAACAGCAGAATTGCCTTTGTAGCAGATTCAATTACAGACTGTTGGACAAAAGTCATCCAGAGACCCTGAAAACCTCCTGACAAGGGAAAGTTCAGGAATATATGGATTTTTTGGGGCAGTTTTGAAGCACTGAGATACTTGGACTAATGGATATAAATCCAAGAAATATTTTTGGGACTTTAAAGCATTACACACTTGAAAGAAGCCACTCATATTTAAACTATGCCAGCATTTCCTATCCAGTCATTATAATCCACCACTTTCTTTTTCTCCTTTTTGGTTGTGAAAAAAAGCCTTTTGAAAGAGTCTAGAGAATAAAAACACTTATTAAATGACCAAAGTTTGATGACATATGAGAAAAAGACCCTTAAAATTATTAAATGGAAAAAATAATGTAATGAATTGTTGTAATCTAAATGATGTTTCCATTTTTATATGGAATTTCATCCTTTTTACAGGATGAAATCTAGCTGAATTACATTTTGTAGATTACAAAGAAAATGGAAAAGAGTATTTTAGGCTGGAAATAGAATTGATTGCTCTGATAGCACTATCTTACTTGGTCATACTGGACAGTATTTGGTAGCAGCTTTATAAGGCACCTTCATCTGTCAACACTATTTAAAGTGGAATCCTGAAGTGCATGCATCCAACTGGTGTTACCAGTGTAAACCACTTCAGTGGTTTTTCTGGCTTAATATTTTTCTTCAATTAAGAAGATATATAAAATATTTTGTTAATTTTTTCCAAGTACTTTAGTGAGTGAAAACTTTCTTAAAATTCTGCTTTTTACCATCTGCATAGATTTCATATCAGCAGGAGTAAGAATGGCTTTAGAGAGGTATAACAGTCTGTCTAAACAATAAATGCAAGCTAATTCCTAAGGTTCACAAAGCAGTGAGTAGTCAATGTACAGGAACAGAAAAGTTATAAGAGTCATATTAAATGAGCACTAGATTAACAACATGCTCAACCTGTCACCACTGAGAAACCATTCATCCTGTGGTGCCAGGACTCCCTCTCTACTACTGACCTTAACCCATTTCACAACCATTTTATTCAGACATAGATAATCATTTGTGAAAAGCAGAGGGATCTGAAAACCCATTTCTGTGAGTTTTCAGAATTCAGAAGTTTGGAAACACAAGGATATATTTTACAATGTTCATTATCCAAGGCTACACTATCATGATATACACTTTGAATATCGCCACCATGATATCCACTACTGCATGACATACATTTTAATGCTTATTCTGCTGGCCTCAAACATGCACCTCCCTCACCACAGAAGAACATAAAAATAATTTAAAGGCCTGATGTGTGGATTTTAGAGGTCTTTAAAGCTTTTCAAGCCAGCATATTTTCTCCACAGCAGGTGTGGCCTGGCTTCCCAGGCTAAAGCCAAGTAATACAGAATGAATAGAATATACAAAAGATCTGTGTATTCTGGGGAATAGGATGATTGAGATGGATTTCTGTTTCAGGCATAGGGATGTAAGGATGAGGAAATCAGCCTATATCCCTATGCCTGAATCAGAAATCCATCTCAAAAGAAGGACAAAACATTTTTTTTTCAATTTATGCAGAAATAATCCAATTGCTAGTTACAAGTTCCATTTAGCTCTATAAAACTGGTTCAATAAAAATTAATTCAGCATTTTTGTTATACATATTTAATAATGGCTTCATAGGTTAGAATGAATAGGATTTATTACTTCTGTATCCTTTTCTGAACTCCTGAATTCAACTTCAATCATTGCAACACTATATAAAGGTTTTGATACAAATCAACTGAAATATATGAAACCAACTTTATTTCACTCTCTATATTTACATCATATGGGGATTTTTAAATTATATTTTAACTGAACAGTAACTATATCCTAAACTATTTTGCTATTTGCATCAGCTTTTGAGGATCAGGGCAATAATGTTTCTGGGTGCCTTAGTGGTAGATCAAAATTTGACAAGTTACAGTTTTCTCCTAAGTTCTTGGAAGGGCTGAAAAAATCCTCATCGTATTAGAAGAATTTTCCAAGTTCACCCCAGAAGCCATTTTCACCTGGTTTTATAGCTTGAATAAGACCTCACTGAGAGAAACAATGTAGCTCAGGGAAAATAAACCCCTGTTCCTTTGTTCACAGGTCGAGTGCCTGTTTGACTCTATTAGTAAATGATTTACTACATGTACCCAGCTGAGAAGCTGAGGCACAGTTTTGTCACTGCTTCACCTGACACAGGTTCCTCCCAGTTTCACAAGATGAAACTTCATCTATTTCAGTAAGAACTCATTTATTAGGTTGTGTCAAATATTCAGGCAGAGCAGTCTTAGGCAACTTTTTCAAATTCCCTCATTTCTCCCCAGGAAAGGGCTTTATGTGCTTTGTACATCATAACTTGCACTTTTAATTTCGCTCCCTTTTTGCATCCCATTCCTCATTTACCACTTGGGGCTACCTTCTCAATAAATACAGGCGTATAAAGGGAGCAAGTTTGCCTAAATACCCACAACTGTGATAAATTTTAAGTTAGTTAAGAGAAAATTAAAGTATTTAACTATGAAATTAATTATGTGTATTACTAACCTGGATAAAATCAACAAGTATGTACCAAAATGCATTTCTGGATAAAACTTGCCCAGTGGAGCTCGTGCTGGCACTCTGGATGCTGCTGGATATTTTTTTTGGTTTTTTTTTTTTAGCAAACCAGGAATCAAAACATCTTAAAATAACCCTTTTTTCAGGGTAACAGTTAATTCCCCAGAGGTGAACATGAAAATATTTTCAGTTAATATTTATACACACAAACACATACACACACTACACGTGAAGAAAATTAGGATAATTGCAATAATCTCAGGGATGCACTAGGGATACTGAATAAAAAACATTTCGGAAACCTCTAGAATGCAAAAACATGCAGAAAATAAATAATCTGAGAAAAGGAGGGCAACGGTTTAGCATTCTTGCAATAAGTAATAGTAAAGATAATAAAGTATTAAACAAAAAAAAGATGTCTTATGATTGTTATGTCACATTATATAAGAAAAATAGCAAGAGAATGAAAAGTATATTATATTTTATTTTTCTTATGCTCAAAAATATCAGCACAGGATAAAAAGAAACCCACCAACACATATAAATCTCACACTTCAGGCATGGTAGACAGGATGTAGCAGTACTTTAAACCCTGACCAAAATGCAAAATAGTTTGAGAAGTGTACTTTGTCATTGGCTGATCTGGCCCATTTTCCCTGCTACCTTACACAAAACACTTATTACGACTTCAAAGTCTCATTTACCACTTCAGCAATTCCCAGTCCCCAAGGAGAGATGGGTTGCACAAATAACTGAGCTGAGCTGGGAAGAGATCTCTGAACCTGTGAAGGCTCAGAAAGGATCAGAACCTGGCTGCAAACGGGTCCAAGGCTTGTTGCAGTTTGTGCTGCTGTCAGACTGAACCAGCAAAAAAACCCAAACAAAACAAAACCAAAAAACCAATGCACTGAAATGCTGTGGGACCAGAGTGGTTTTTTCCTTTTATGTACTTTGATTATGCAGTGATGAGAACCATATAGAAATAAAGAAGAAATCTTATAAACAAGTCACTGACCATGGCAGATTCAAGCCTTTGCTGGGTTTTCTACACCATCAACAAAATAAACTGAAATTCCATAATTCACCATTGTGGAAGGAAAAATAACAACAAACACAACATCAACAAAAAGCACAAATTATAATTCAGCTTGCCCAACAAAGTTCTGGTTGCCTTTCCCATTATCTGGGAAAAGTCTGATATTAGGGCACTTCCAGAGATGCTGCATTTGAAGTCTGTCAAAAAAATCAAACCCCACACACAGCAGGTCTGGAGCATTGCTCTCACAAAGGATGCCTTTGACCTCTGCATGAGCCAGCATCTCTTGAGGGAGGGAAGTTCTGCAGCTAAGTCAAACTAAGCTCAGGATGCACGCTGGGTAGCACAGGGATGGAAAAGGTATGAAATGGTTCGGATCGATCCACAAGCACCTTTGGAGAGGGTGTTCAAGCCCTTTCATTAGATGCATTTTCTTCCCAGGCTTCAAAGAAGCACCTGTCACAGCTGCCACCACTGCTGTGTGCAGTTGCAATGAGGCTGGAGCCAGAACACAGAGAAAAATAATAATTATAAGGGGAGAAAGGGAAGGAAAAGGTTCCCTTGTGACTAAATGAACAAAGCCTGAGAATTTAAGCTGCATAGCTGGAGAAAGGAGGAGCAAGGGGATTGACAATATGATAATATACACCAACAAAAAGCCTGGCTCTTTGACATTTTTAGACAAAGAAACTCAGTTACTGTATAAAAAAGCAAATTTTAGTTTTCGAAGTAAAAATCCTGCCACACAGATGAGACAGGTACAAAGAAAATGGTGGGAATGCATAGTGGACAAGTGAACATGACCACAGATTGGCAAGAAACTTAATGAGGGACATAAAAACCTCCCCCACATTACTTCCATAAATAATTCTGGCCAGAGAAAACTAAAAAAAAAATAAACTGTGAGTAAAAGCCATATTTCCAACAGCAGGGTTAACATTCTTCTGGGCAAATATTCTTTCAGAAATAAGAAAAAAATGTTTCTCTTTTTGGCCTTTTTGATTATAAAAATAATTCTACATACTGATAAAATGCCAATATTATATACCAGTAAGAAAAATGTTATTTCATAAGCAGTGGACTACAAACTAGCTTTTAAATATTGGAAGAGTCATAAAATCTTGAAAAAGATTTCAAGACATAATTTTAAGGCTAGCTACTGGTCTTTGTACATATTCTTGAGCGTGAACTATTACATGAAGAAACAGGAGGAATGTGACTCCCTGTGTAGTTTTTCTTTGTGTGTTTGTTTTCTTTGAGAAAGACCCCTTAAATAACCATACACACAAATTCATAGTCAGAGAACAGTCCAAGTGGGAGTGACATCAACTGAGTGGTGTAAAAGCTGTTCTGAGCGGACAAAGAATAACCAGCTCCATATTTATGATGGTTTTGGAGGAGGAAATCCCACTGTTTCCTGCTGTAACACATTAAGGCACTGGGACTGGGAATAGAAAGATGAAGTAGGAAGAGTGAAAAGGAAAGTGTTCAGTTTTCAGTGCTGACTGCTCTCATTCCTTCCCTTGTGCACTTGTGCTTAAGATACATTTACACAGTTCAGCAAATAAGACTCTTTTGCTTGCTTGTATCTTATTTGAAAACACGCAGTTCCACACGCAAATTTACTCATGTCCATTCTCATGTCCAGTTTCAAGCTCTGCTTGAGCCTTGAGCCCTGGTGGGCTCTTATTACTGCTGGGTTCTGCATGCTAGATTTTGAGCTTCTATAACAAAATGACTGACATTTGCAGGCAAAATGGGGGAGGAAATAAATTGGCAATACAAGATTGTGCTGGAGTACAGCTATAATGCCCTTTGCTTGTAAGAGAGGAAAACTGCTGCTGGATTTCCCTGTTGCTCAGTTTTACCAATAAAAAAAATAAAGAAATCAATTATTTCTTTGGCCAGAGCAAAAGTGATCACTCAAAGTAGAAAAGGGTTTTTGAATAACATCAAATACAACATCAGTAGAACACTGAAGGATGGATCACCTTTCAGAGAGAATGACATGGCTGCACCAATTGCACATATTAATGAAAGAGGTGGGGTGCCATGCCTACTGCTCACACTGAATTTCTCAAGTCTACAGGGCCATGATTGCTCCAATGCATTAAAACCAGCATAGACTCAGACCTCAGTTGTCTTTGCTCAGTTTCTTGCTTTAGATACAGATGCAGATCTTATAGCTGAGGCCCACATGTATTAATTTTTACCTAAATGCTTACAAAAAAGTCTTGATAAAAGACACTATTACAATAAATCATGCTATTCAAATAAAATACTTTAAGCATTCCTGATTAAAAAAGCCCCACAGCTTATCTGGAGATGACATGTTCTACAGCATGATACTGTCATTCCTTGTCTGGTATCACAATATTTTTCAAATCCATGAGAATGAAGGAGAGACAAGAGAAGACCTGTTGTCCAAGCAAAGAGAAAGAGCTAAGGCACTCTCTGAGTTTAGGACTTGCTAAGAAATCTTGGTGGAAATAAGCTATATTGTTAGCAAACACATCCTTGGATCAGAGAATCTTACTAATCATAGGTTATATCCTTTTCTTTAAAAATTATTTTAGTACCAAAAAAGGAGAAAAAAATCACAAAAAAATGGAAAACCGTCCCTTGCAAAAAAAAAATAGGTTTGTGTTTTTCATTCATTCATTTCTGTGTCTTGCAATCTATCAAGTTTATATAATATTTCAAGAAAATATCATGTAAGAGAGATAATTCAGCAGCTGTGAAAAGTAGGGCAGAGAACCTGCCCACCTCAACCAAGAATCAAGGACGCTGGAAGGATCTGCCTAAAGTAAAAGAAACAAATAACTAAAGAGGGACATATTTCTGGTGGACTTAAATTAAACAAAGCCTGTGTCTAAAATGGTTCCAGGAGATGACCAATATAAACACTCCCTGCCTGAATCCTAGCATACCTAGGATGGAATTTAAAAGTGCAAACACTCAAATTCTTGCTCATTGAGCAAAAAATGGTTCAACTTTGGCATTAATCATAATTTCCAAACTTCACACTGAGTGTTCCTAAAACACTGAGAATGCTGTTATTCTGTATAAATCATTCCTATAGCTGGACATAAAGCCATCTTTGAAAGAACAACAAAAAACATTTATAGTTAATGAAATAAGCTGAGAGAGAGACTGCCTGCACTAGTAAAAAGATGACCTGCAAATTAAGAAAAGAAATAAAGTGAGCAACAGCCAACAGGTATTTGTCTAGAATAAATTTTGCCAAACACAATCCCTTTTCCTTTTATGACTCCATAATATTCTTTCCTTGGGGAAAAAGCAGTAAATGCCATATGCTTGGAGTTCAGTAAAGCAGTATCTGACATGCCCATCTCATAAACAAGTTACAGAACTGTGTCTAGAGGAAACCACTGTGAAATAGCTGCACAGCAAAACAAGTCAACAGAAAATGGAAACTAGTCCAGCTTTCTGTTAAATATCTACTCAAGTTAATGATTGTCAAGGTTTCACTTTAAATTAGAAAGAAACATTATCGGTCTTCTTTGAATTTACCCCAATCTCATATAGTTTGATATTTCACAGAAGTCCAGAAGGATAGAAAGGGAAACTGGCTTTAAATTTGCATCAGGCTTGAAGAGGTTAACAAACTCCTTGAAAACCAGGTTTGAAATTCAAGAGGATGTTTATACTGCTTCAAGATTTACAGCAGACAATATAAGAAGCAGTAAGAGTTAAACTGAACTGTGGTGAATTTAAGGCAGGTAAAACGTTTGAGGCAGGAAAACCTTTCTAATTGAAAAAAGAGTAAGCACTGGAATAAATTTCCTGGAGAAGTTTTAAGAATGGATCTGACAAACAGCCATGACTGTTTTGAGTCAAGTGAAGGACTAGCAACCTCCTTACTTCTGAGGTCCTACTTTCTATGAATCCTAAAATATAACCCCCTAAATATTACTTCAAAATAGCCTGTGCATTATAGCAATAGAAATGATCAATGAACAAGAAATGAAAATGCTTCCTACTCAATGATATATTTGACTTTGATTCAAATAAAAGGGAAAGAAGTATGCCACTATCTTTCATTCCATTGTCTCTAATCAGAAAACTGAATTGCTTTGAAGATAACTTGCAAGGGTATGTGGTTACTTACACAAACATATGTCATCTGCTCATATATTATGATCTTTACTGAAGTTTCTTGCTCTATTATGCCAGGAATCATTTGATTTGCAGTATACATAAACAACAATAAACTTGGACAGAATTCTCCAGCACATCCTGCAGTAGATTGTCAAACAATTTACTTCTCTGACAAGAGGTTTCCAGAGTGTACTGCAGAGAGAAATCATATTCTATATTCTGCTTGCAGATATTAATTGGCATTTAGTATCGCATGGAAACAAAATCTTGCAAGTTCTGTCAGAAAATGCTTCTGGGCTGGAAATTCAGTATTTGATTCACATATAATAATCAATGTGCATTCCTTGTTTTTTTTAATGTATCCATTATTCTAGATACTTATTGACATACACTACAGTCCTTTGCATTATGTTACTCCTGCTAGGAAAGGTGTATTTACGTTGCCTAGTATCAATATGAACCAACACAGACTTACAGCAAGATATCCCTTTTACCAAAACTTCACAGGAACATTCAACTCCATTTAAAATGACAAAACTGGTTAAGAATTTCTGTGTTTCTCCCCAGCCTGAAAACAGACCACAGAATTCTGATGCAGTGTATTTGAGGCAAGATATAAATATTTATAAAACTGTGTTTAGACACCAAGCTCCCAGTCAATAGTACTCATAGCACAAGTGTAGAGTTTAAATTAAATTTCATGTACTAAGTCTTAGACCAGCCTCCAGTAAACAGAGAAAAAGACCAAACACATCTCACACCTGCTTGCTGTGACAATCTCATGTATTTCTCTGAACTGTGTTCCTGGCTCTGCCAAGCCCAGGATGCCAGAGCTGACCTGGGGCAGTGCTCCCAGTGCTGGTGGCTGAGCCACCTCTGGCCTTGGATGGAGCTCCTGGGCAGAAACACAGGTCCAACAGCAGGCAGGGACTCCATGGGATGAATAAATCAATGGCAGCAAAAGGAAAGTTATTTAAACCCAAATCCTTGGTCTTGGAAGTCTTTAATCTGCAAGATTAAACTATTAAACTATTAAGCTGTTCACCTTTTTACATTTCTTGGCTTGCTTCCTTAACCTCTCTCTGCTGCCATTAAAGGCATGCTATCTGTAAAAGAAAGGTAAGCACACCCAGTTAGCTCACAGCTGGTTTGTAAAACGTTATAACCTTCAAAATGCTAACAGAAAACCCAAAGTAAAACAAAAATAATTATCTTCTTAGTAAATACATAGTTTCTTATTCCAAACCCAGTGGGAAGAAAACTGATTTCTGATAGAGAAAATTTACTCCTGAACTCTGTTGCTCTCTTCTCCAATTTATGTGAAATTTATGAAGAACCATCCCATCTGGGTGCAGGTTGATGCCCTGTCCTTGGGGTCATTTCAATGCCCCTTTCATATAGCCTTGCAGGAAATTAAGAAAATCTAAAGAGAGTGGAACACATTTCAAAAAAAAGTACAATAATGAATCCTGTTTCTTTTTCAGCATCATGAGTACTGTAACTCAAAAGAATTGTGACAGGAGAAATCAATAATTCATCAACAGCTGAAAGTGGCACATAGTGAAAAGGGCATATGTACATAAAAGTGGAAATTTGTGTGCTCATAAAGAAAGCCTGAAAGGTAGATGGGTGGATTGCTGATAAAATTGCTTTAGTAACAACAACCAAAGCAGCTCTTTGAGAACTGCTCTGTAACACAGCCCTTATATTCCTATTAATTTATTACTTTTATTACACCAATAACACTGCATGTAGATTACTGTGGATATTCAGGCCTTTTACCAAAAGAACTGTATGTGATAATTAAGGTTGATCTTGAGAGAATTAAAAATCTACAAAACAGAGTTTGCAAAGCTTTGTGTTGTTAGAAACTAAGACTTCACAGCGAACAGAAGAGGAATTATTTTTGTATTCAGGGAGACATGACTCTAGACAAATTCACACTCCTAAAAATTCAACAAGATATTTCACAATCATCCATATGGTCTTTGTGCTAATGTCACTTCACAAGCTGGCTTATAGATCTCTTATGATTATTAAAATGTGTTACTAAGCTCGTGAAATTGTGAAGACAAAAAGATCAGTTACTGAACTTGGTGCACTATGAAGGCACATTTTAATTCCTTACCCTAACTTTCTGATTCTCAACTTTGTCATGTAACTTAAGCAAGCAAAAGATGCTACCTTACAGTTTGAAAAGAAATAAGATTGTGCCACATGGGAAGAGGTTTGTGTGGCCTCCTTCAGTAAGGAAAACAGCCTTTCAAGCGTTCATTGAACTAGGAAGCAACAGGAAAAAAAGGGGCCAAAATAAAATCAGCAGTAAAAGTGTTAAAAATAGGAATGTAACAGAGCACTTTCAGCTAGGGACTGAAATGGAGGTTATGGCATGGCCATTCCAGTGATTGCAAACATCAGGAGGTAAACCACACTCTACCCACACTCCTCACAGGGACTGGGAATTTATACTCCCTGAAACAACAGCTCTGCTTCTCCTGTCACAGGAAAACCCCATCTCACAGGTGAGAGGAAAAGTGTGTGCTCAAGCACAGCCCTGGGGATTGGTGCAGCAGCCTGCAAGGTCCAAGGGGGTGGGATACATGTCTGTCACTTACCTTGCAGTAGCTGCTGCAGGTAACAACAAACACAGCACCAACACAGACACTTCTGTGTTGCACTGTCCTAACAAGGATGACAGGGTGCTATTAAATTTGTTATATATTTCCTGGATAACTAGTGCACTGAAATTATTTAGTTATGTAATTTCCAAATGGAAATGCTACTTTTACATGTGTTCTTTGAGGACATTTACTCCAAAGCAAGACTCGAATGGTCAGACTGCCATACATGACAGGAAAAGCATCATTCACTCATACACTGAATTTCTCCAGTCTGGGGCTATGTTTTAAGCCTCTAGAACACTGCCTAACAGAGACTAATTAATATAGGATGCAAGTATTCTGTGTGTTATATAAAATACAGGTTTTTTTACTGGGCAATGAATGCTCACAATTATGATGCTGAACAATTTGAGAAAATCAAAATGAGCACAGCTCCACACAAGGGAAGTCAGTCTCCTAAGAGTATGTGTGCAAATGGGCAGCAAGAGAGAGGGCAGAAGTGGATGAAGGAGGCAAGAAAACCCTTTCAACATCAGACATAAGCATCTTGGAGAATATTTCCATCACCCAACACATCAGCTTTGTCTTTTTATTGGAGCAGTGGATAGAAAACTAGGAAAAAACCCTCCTAGCTAGAGGAAAGCATTCTGCAGGTACATGAGATATGCCTTTTTTAGAGCCAATCCTTGTTTCCTGGGACATGCAGCCATTCTCCCCATCAGCATCACTAGCTGTTGTCTTAGTGGTGTTTTACAATACAATTGTGTGCTACACTGACAGTCCAATTGCACCATTCCTGCATCCTGAGTGGTGCAGGTGGAGAGATGGACTTAAAAATATGGTCATGCACCATTTTATGGTTTTCAAAATCCTTATTTCTCCTTGCTTCAAACAGAAACCAATAACACAACAAAACTGAGGCAAGTATGAGAGAATCTGAGAAGGAGGCAAGAAGTTTCAAAGGGTTTTAGACACAAGTGTTTTACAGATGTTCAGCAAATAAAACCACAAAGTCTAATCAAACAAACATTTTTCAGGCAGTTTATAGTCATGGGAAGAAAGTGGAAGGAGATGGGAATTCTAGCTTTGATCATTAAGCTGGTATCAAGGAGACAGCTATTTTCAATCTATATTTGAAAACTGTTGTTTAGTGGATGTACCACCACACTTCAAGGCCTCCACCCTTTATGCAAAGGCAGGCTCTGGTGCACTCAGATAGAGGAGATCATTCTGGAACTCCAAAATAAGTGCTTAATTGACTTCTGTTTCAGTAATATACTAAAAGGCCTGAAGTTCAACATCACTGTGGAAAACCAGAGCTCATAACCAGGACAGTCTTTACGTGGTTACCAAAAGAAGTGCCATCATGCATTTCAGTATTTTTTTTTCATTCCAAAAGCCTTGCAGAGAGAAAAAAAATATACAGAGGCACGTAAAAGTGTTTAACTTCATTAGAATCAAATGTTGTAATTTTGTAAGCATTTGTTCAGAAGGTTGGAAACCAGTGTTAATTGATCAAAACTAATAACTGTAAGGAAAGTGAAATGATAAGCACAGTATTGCATTCTTTGGCATTACATGTATGAGCTTTTAGTGTATTTTACCCAATAATATTTTTTAAAAAAATAGTTTGCACTTGACTTTCTAAATCTCAATGGACCTACAAGACTTTTTTATACCTCACCTAAGCAAAGCCAAACAACATAGTTGTTGAGCTCAACATCTGAATCCTCTAAATATACTGTCACATTTCCACAAAATTCTTCTAAGTGGTGCTGTGAGTTTGTAAATGCATTTTTTTTAATCAAAAGGCTGCTCACACACTTAACCTAGGAAAGCACATGAATTGATCCTGAGCTGAAGCCCCCCAACAGAATTGTAGACACTTGGGATCTACAGTAACAAGGATCTCCTGTCCTTTCCTCACAGAGAGCCTAAGCAGGTCTGCAGTGATAGTTGTATCTTCCATTATCCCAAAACTTGGAAAAATATTAGATTTTTTACTGCAATTAATTGTGAGTTATATGTAGCTAAGCAGACTATAAATAATTTGCTCCTTCATAAGTAGTCATGTTACAAGGCCTTTTGCTATTTTCTAATAAATAACAGGCATTTTCAAACTGTCATCTAAAAAGGTTGTGTGAATTCTTTATTCTGCTGATGCTAACAAGTGCAAAAACTGAGTTTCTTTTTGCTTAGAATGCAATGGCATCCATCTTTATTTCCTTATTTTTGGTATCAGAGTGGGTAATCTTGAATATGAACAAATGATATTCAATTTATCTTTTTTATGCTAAGGAACACAGGACTGGAAAGTTCTGCAGCAAAATTACACTACTTCATACAGTAGAATGCAAGTAGTGGGGATTGATTTAAATCTCTTTTTTGTAAGTTTGTCAGATTTTTTTTTTTTTCTTTTTTGGTTTAGAGAAAAGCCAAATTTAGTGCTAGCTTAGGAAATCTTCTATGCATATGAGTCATAACTGTGCAGCTGATCAGTAAGAGAATCCTGAATGGAAAGGTGAACAAGAGTTCACACATCAAGTTTTTGCACACTAAGCAGAAATAATTTCAGAAGAATATTATCTCTGACTGAGGTTGTTTGCATCCCTCCTCTAACACTTTTCTTGTTAATGCCACACGTGCAGCCTAGAGATTGGAATCAGCTCTGGGACTCTAAATTGCTACTTCAAATGCTGGAAAATACTGAAAAGAGCTCTGTGATTGCTTATGCCTAGAGGGGTATTTTAGTTTTCCTTGTCTAATCAACTTTTCTGGCTTCTTAGTACACATAAGTTTTTTTCCTCTGATAGTTTGTAAGAATATTAACAAGAGGACAGGAATGTATGGCAGAAGTTCTTTGTAAGACAAGAAGAAATAAATTATCTTAACTTCCATGGTTTGAGGAACACACGGTTGAAATGCAGCCCATATGCATAGTGATTATTTATAGGCATACAAATTATATTCAAAAAAGAGCCAGATGGCTTTAGCAACACATCTGCTGTCTTCAAGGCAGAACTTCTGAAGCAAACTTGGGACATTAACTCCTATTATAGAGCAGTCAAGAACCAGTAGGGCTACATTTGCTTTGTAGTCTGTAAGAGTTGTATCCTCCTACACAGAAGTTGAATTTAATCTGAAGTCAGCATCAAAGACAGGCTGCAATATTTTGCATTTTAACAGGGTTATCATGCTGTTACTAACTAAATGCAAGGCTGGGAAGGTAGGTCACCACTAAGGCAGAAGCCAGCCCTCACACATGCTAAGATAAGTGGTAGTTACATAAATCTTTATGTCAGCTAGCAATTCTGTATATTTTGCACTAATCTTCAGCAAAGTCACCATCCCTGAAAATCATTCAAAATCTCATTCACACTACACATTATAATTTTATTTGTTGTTGTTTTTTGGTTTTTTTTTTTTCCTTAAGAGAAGTTTCTCATTTAAGATAATACTGAGAGGTGATTGAAAGACATCTTCGACATAAACATCAGAACCATGTGAGTATAAACTATACTGATTTATATTAATGAGGGCAGGGTGGGGGTTAAGCAAGACATCCATTAACTACATGCAAAATATGCATTGGAATATGAGGAGACAAATTGTGAAAGAGCCTTGGGAGCCTGTGCTCCATGATTTCTAATCTCCACCTGGGTAGGCACAACTTGTGACAAGTGCTTGAGTTTGCACTTACTGCCTCTTATAGCACTATGTGCCACTCTGAGTAGTATTATTTCTCATTTCCATTTATATTCACCTTTTCAGAAACTTTAGCAGGAACAGAAGCCACTTCTTCCTCCTTTTTATAAAAAGCAGCCTTTAAAACAAACAAACAGAACATCTTCATCAAGAAAAGCTGAATTTGTCTTTTCTGCTAGAACGGATTCACTCCTCAGAGCGCAGCTTTGCCCAAGGCACTTTTGGATCCTGTCTGCTTTTCTGGCAGCACAGATAAAACTGGAAGCTTGATCCACTGCACATGGATGTCCCAGTGCTGGCAGCTTCTAGCCTAAGCCTCGCTAGAAGGAGGAAGGGGAACCTCTCTGGGCTCTGCTGCTGCTCGTGCTCCCAGCTGGGCACTGCAGGGCTGCAGTGAAGTTGTGCATCCCCTGTGAGCATGTGCCAGGGGAGATGCCACTGCATCTGCAGCTCTCTCCCAGAACAGATAACTCCAGCAGCACCCTGTTTTACTGGCCTCTTGCCCAGCCTGCACTCTGGGTACTCCTCTATCAGCAGAGTAGCAAAAGGCCAGGAAGGTTCTTAGGCTGGAATACAGAGCAGGACCATGCTGCTCCTTTGTTCAGGGCAAATTCAGCTCTCCTAATAAATGCACTGCAAACAAAATTCTTATTCTAAGTAGTAGCAGAGAAGTTAAAGCATATACAGATACTTTTCCAAGTTCAAAAGTTTTCCTGAATTCTGAAAACTTTAGATATCAATGCATTCACTTACCTGCCTTAGGGAAGGTACTGCTCCTGATATTTATGGCTACTCTCTTCCCCAGATTTTCAAAAGCTTCTGGAATGATTTTTGTATTACATCAAAATAAAACATTACCTTCTCTTTCCTTATGCATTTAATTTTGTTAGGCTGCCTAATTTCATTGAAGGTCCCAATCATCCCAAATAAGCTATTAAGAACTTGCTAGGAGAGGCAGTGAGGCTGACACCTTTGAAATGCTAATTGAATTCCTTATCTGCAAAACCAATATTTGTGTCGTACAGCTCAATGATGGAGGAAAAAAATAATCCATAAGCCTGATGAAATGATAAAATGCATTTGTTTAACTAAGTCATTAAAATTAAACAGTGCTTATTCTAGGTTCTTCTTTCAATTCGCATGAGATATGAAAAAAACACAAAACAAATGCTAGAGATCACAGGTCTCTGCCAGAATTCCACTGCATTGCCCTTTCAGTTGAACAAAATCAACCCAAAATTTATATATTCAACTCTCACGTGCATCTTATTCTCAGCAGTGATATCACCAGGCATGACTTGGACTAGAGCGAGTTACCCTGGGAGAACTTTGTCCTTTAAATATTTTTTCTATTATCCTTTACCAGTAAAATGCTCTGTCTCTCTCAGACACACACATGGACACACAGGTACACACACACAGAGTGTGTTTTCTTCCTGCTACTGTTGGCAAGGGGAAAGGCATTTTTGCATCACTGGTAACAGCAATTCAGAGTGCTAATAGAAGTTTCAGAGCTACTGAGGTTTTCATGGAGTGCCTGTCAAGCCCCTTTCTCCATGGGCTGGAGGAAGGAAACCTCTCTGCTGTTGCTGGCTGTTGCTGCAGCTTCAGCTTGCAGTGGTAATTGGGGAAGGGATTACCTCCTGTTAAACATTTGATTGCCTTTCCTTTGGGAGACCATGGAAACGTGCCAGAAGGAGTGATTCTTCAGAGTAACACTTGTGCTCATCTCTAGACCTGCTTCCATCAACTGAATGTGCCAAACCTCTTTGTCCCTCTGGGAGAGGAGTTTTCATAGGGTTGATGCTTCTATTTTAACGTGTAAAGACCAGGTTTTAATGGTGTTGGCGTCTTCCACCAGCCGTGAAAGCAACGATGAGAATGCTGGGATTAGTTTGTTTTAAATCAGTGGAAGCACAGGCCAGAATTGCAGCTTTGTGAAGCCATTAGCAGGAGTTAGCAGTGTGTGCTCTATGCTTCATAAGCACCATTATAAATCACATGTGCTCAGGCATTCCTTCCCTTCCTCACAAGTGTGTGTCCAAGAAGGAAAACTGGCTTTGGACAGGGGTCATTCCCAGTGAACCCTGACCCTGTGAAACTGCTTGCTCTAGGCAAAGTCTTGCTGGTTAGGCCAAACCCCTGTTCCATGCTATTTAGGTGTATTCAAACCAATTTCTGCCTATGGTTAACTCCCAATGATGCCTTGAAAAGTAAAACCAATGTGCTTATTGAGGCGAGAGCTACAAGAAAGGTAATTTCCTCAGAAAATTACCAAGTGTTATGTTTGGATGGCATAATACATATTTGGGGGAGAAATGAAGATGACTTGGATACTTACTAGGCTTCCTGTTCAAGAAATACCCAATAAATCATGTGAGAGATTATTTTCCTGAGAAAATATTGTATTAACTAGAAGTCAGTGGAAAATCTTGCTGTTAAAGCCATCTGTTTCCCTGCCTCATGCTCACAGAAACTCCACATGCGTGTGCCCGCATGAAAAGAGGAGAATGGATTAGATACAGATAAGTATTCGGAACTGGAGGATTGATTGAGTCGAAATTAATTTTAGATGCAGTGAGATGGTGTCAGCCAGGACCAGATCTTTGCAAGTCACATAGTGAACAGCGCCATGTGTGGAAGAATGTAAGTGAATTTTCCTCTTGACCTCAGGCTAAGGTTAGCAAATTCCTGAACAATAATTTAAATCCCTTAAAAGTTTTCTAACCAAGGCAAATTCTAAATATGCAGGCAAATCTTGTAATTACCACTGTCAAAACATGAAGAATATGGACCAGCAAAACACATACTTCAGGGACTCTCTATTAATTGTAAAATTAAATTATAAAAGTGATTGCAGAAGGCTATAATTAAGACTATTTTAGACTAAGGCCTTAGATAGGGGAGAATGCTACATAGTCACCTGTATCTATGCAAAGCATTCAAATACCGATGAGCAAAGATCATGCCCATGATCATGAAAAGATTAAATTATAGGATTTTTAAAACAAAAATATAAATTTACCACGCGGCAATAAGTCACATTGCATATGGGTTATTTTTTTGGACATAAATGTTGCAATTCCTTGGAAACATTAATTACATAATCATTTAATTAATAGAGTGGAAGATTAGGAAATAGGGGAAGGGGGGAACATAATCTGTTTTCCTGTTGCTCCTGCCAAATTGTTATGAGAACTGAAAATTTTTAGCACAACACTTCCTTGAAGTAAGAAGTAACCTGGTGTTTTACTACTAAAATTATCTTGAAATGCTGTGCTGTGGACAGTCAGTCTGGTCACAAAAGAATGAATAGGTGTACATAAATAGCTACATTAAAATGAAAATCCATTACCAACTCAGGATATTTCCATTTCAAATAGAGACTCCAACAATAGTCCTTGCCATGGGAAATGGGAGCATCCTCTCATTTTAGAACAGGTGTTCACTGAGAGCTTCTGAGCCTCCAGCTCAGAGGAAGGTTCTCAACTCGATGTCTGCAGTTGGCTCAAGTCCCCAGGTGAAATTTAGGTGTTGCAAATGTGCTTATTCCCAAAGTGCTCAAAGAAGTAGCATGAACCCCTGATAGGCAAAACCACAGATATGTAACCCCACTTGACTTCAGGTCAAATCAAACAGGATCAGGGGCAGTATTTTGGCTGCTGGTGTAATTGGAATGAGATGGGTTACAGATGTGAGGGAGTTGAAGGAGAAGCAGAGGGAGGCTGAAGCAGAAGCTCTTTGGTTCCCCCCAGAGATGACACTGACTGCCCAAGGGAGTTTTCCTACCTCCTGCTGATCATCTACCAGTCCTCTCCTACCTTGCATAAACTGAAAAAATATCTCTGTACCCATGGAGAAAGTTCAATTTTTTATCTTTATACTCCTTAGTTTGGACATTAGCACACTTAGTATACCATAGTCAGAACAGGCTTAATATTTCACACTCTCTTATTATATGTTCCTGTTTCTATTGTTGTGAAATGTGTTGTACATTTTAAAACATTAAATATTATTAAATATAGCATGTTTTGCTGAAGAAGATTTCATTATTAAAATAACCACCAGGGTAAAGCAGATATCACACAACTGTTACTGCCTGAAGTCTAACTTCTAGTTTTGTTTAACCTCTACAATGCTGTTCAAGAATCACAATCATATAAAATCTAAGTAAATCATTCCAGAAGGGATAATATTACATGCAAAGGGTTCAAGATGGAGAGCAAGAATAATAATAATGAGCATAATTTGTCTATCCTAAAGACAGATTAAAGATCAGTAGTAACTGTTCAGTGATAAGAAACTGTAGTTAAACTCATTTACAACACAGATCTCCACTGAATACAGCTATCATGCATAATAAGTTTACTATCCTTTCATAAATATGTAAAGCTGATATAATGTTGTGACAGTTTTATGCTTTCTTTCAGTTCTCTTTAATAGCAGACATAAAAAAGACCACATCAATTTTAATAAGTTTTGGAGAAGGTCCAAAGTAAGTGGAAGAAAAAGTAATTGTTAGGTTCTTGGGAAAGAAATAAAGAAATTAAATAAAGCTAAAAAATTGGCCTCAAATAAATTAAAAAGGCAAAATTCAGCTTGAAGTTAATGCTGAAGCTAAACAAAACCCCCAAGTTAGCCTTGCAACAAGTTTTTATGCTGGAAGGATGGAGGAATAGGAAAGTCAAATGCATCTACAAACTCACAAGCCTGACCAATTATTTCTGTTACAAGGCTATAACCTGTGGATTTCCATCAAAATCAGTTAGCCATCCTTTACCATTCCACACTGTAAGATAGATGGACTTATTTTGCTCTGTCAGTTGTGCAGCCAAGTTTAAAGCCTCAGATCTCACTGCCTTCCAGTTTGGAAAGCTAACCATTAATACCAGACATTGTTATTATTTCCTTCTTTGCTTCACAATGAATGCAGAATTAACCTCTATAAATGCTTTGATTATCTCCAACATCAAATCTGAAGCTAATAATTTACAGTATTTTACCAAAACATTTCGATTAACAAGCAGACCACAAGGCACATTTCTCATGCATAGTTCTCCTCAAGAAGCTTTTAATCCAGTAGGAGTCCTGTGAGAGAAAAATTATTGGAAAAAACCCCACTGTTTAGGAACTATCCAGGGAATAGTCACAATATAAGAAAGTCTCCAGGCACTTCAGGTTGCCTTCCCCTGAATACACTGTCAAGGCAGAGGACTCATGTCTTTTTTTCTACTGTTGTTTAAATGTAGCTGAACAAACCTGATAAAATTAGTAATGGAGTCCAGATGCATTACTGCTGCTTTCTGATATTATAAAGTGCCCCTCAGCCTTTAAGGCTTTATGGTGTTCTGGATTCATCCATCTCACTTTGTGAGGATGCAAAAAAAGAAGAAAAAAACAACTTGTACAAAAAAACCCAAGAAACAAACAAACAAACAAACCAACCAACCCAAACAAACCACTACCTTCTAGCCCCTTGGACAGTTCTGTATCTGCCCAGAAGGCTTTTGAACTTCCATACTGACCCATTCACACACAAATCACACACAGAGAAACTGCAGCATCCTCAGCACAAATTTGCAAACACTGCATGCCATTGGAGCCCATCTTCCACTTTGCCAAAATGCATAAAATTGCAAAGGACAGACCCTGAGCTCCTGCAGGCTGCTGATGTCCCATGAAACAGGCATGGCAAAGCTCCTACAAATCGCAAGTGTTCCCTCCTTTCCTGTGCCATAACACAGGCAACCTTAGATTGATGAGATTTTACTGAAGAATCCCCCCCATCCTCACAAAATCCTTGGATTTGGTTATTTACCTCAATGGCTAGTGAGTACCAGGATGCTGTTTTTCCTTCAGTTTAAAGCAGGTTTTCATTGAAATATGGGGTACTATTTCCAAACATCTTTCTTATCATGCCTTTGGTGGAATATAATGGAATATGGAATTCCACCATCATGAAGAGAAAAGACAATTGTCTGCTGGCAGCACAGCTCCAAGTCCATTCTGTAAAGGATAGTGTGTCTCTTGTTTTGTAAAGTAGGCAGGCAGACCAACCCTAGACTTTAGGCTCAGGTAATTGCTCTTCCAAGGAAGCTCTCCAAGGGCAAAAAGAAGAGCTTGGGGCAGGGAGAGAGGAAAAACGAAAAGGACCAGAATCACTGAAAACAGAGCGAAACGACAGAGCTTATTTAAAACTCAACTGATTTTTAAAAGCTCCTAGCTCCTTAGTGCCTCTGTATTGCTCCCAACCTAAGAGAAATACGCTGAATTAAAAATAGTTTAATATAATTTAAGAAAACATTCCATATTTTTTCCACTCTAAGGTGGGCTAGAAATCATCTAGCTATTCCAGAAGATTTCAAGGAGAAATGACCAACACTAAGCATCACTAGAGGAGAACAGAGAACTGTACCTTGATTCCAAATAGATGAAAAAAACCAAAACTCTACAGTTCTGTACATCCATTGAGGAAAGGATACCTAACATCTGCATTCCTTTTAAATCAAAGCTGACATTTTCAGGGCAGTGATTTTACAAAGAACCATCAAATGTAGGCAGGGGAAGTAATCATAGTCCTTGCTTTAAAAAGCAAAAGAAAAAGAAAGGAGTTATTTCTGTAGTCTCAGTCACTAAGAGAACTCATTAACTTCTATAATTTAATTGTACCCAGC
Source organism: Geospiza fortis (assembly GCF_000277835.1). Taxonomy (NCBI): domain Eukaryota; kingdom Metazoa; phylum Chordata; class Aves; order Passeriformes; family Thraupidae; genus Geospiza; species Geospiza fortis. Next base: position 1,670,084 of record NW_005054432.1, on the reverse strand, counting down.
TGAAATGGTAAATATCATGATAGATTTTTTCCTTATGGGTCATTACTTTTGTGGTTAAGTGATTACAAAGAGATATATGAAGCCTGTGGTGGTATTCAGCTTTAAATATTGAATTTCTTTGCACCTCTAATGCAAAATGGAAAAAAGTTGATGCAGATTGGTTTTTTGGCTTTCAATACAATGCACTTAAAGTACCCCTTGCAGATCTTTCCCAGACACAATTCTGCAACATGAGTATCTAATAAATATATTTTCCTGGAGGACTTAGAACCAACCCATTGAGCACCATTTTTTTTCTTTTGTTTCTCTTAACAGATAGTAAAATTCTTCTGCAAGAGGAATGGTAGGTAATTCTGACTACAAAGAACAAAGTATAATGCTGGATACAAAGAAGGACAAGACGAAAACAAACAAAAAAAGAGCTTATATTGGTAGAGCTCTTGCGGTTCATAATCCCTGTTTTAATTGAATATTTATCAAAATCAAAGAGTAATACTCAATTGATCTTTATGCATCTGCCCTCTGAGACACCACACTGCTAAAAGCTGTTCCAGGTATATTGCAGCAGTTACAGCTGAGCAAATGCTGCCTTGGCTATGCTGCAGTAAATGTTCATTATAAGATGTATTATTGAAGAATATACAGTTCCATATAGAGAAAACAGCAAAATTGTAAAGAAAAAACATGTTTTTCTAGTGTTAGACCGGAACCCTGAAGTGGCAACATTGAAAATTTAACAAACCCTGCTTACATGTGTTTGGTTTTTTTCCCCTCTAATGCCTTTGTGGTACATTGAGTTTCTGAAAAGAACCAAACTTCATTGGGAGAAAGAAGGCAGCAATCAGCTAAACTGTAGCTCCCATCACTTCCCAGAGAGCTAACTTCAAAATATATTTTTCTTCAAAATTTTGATGTATTCTTTTCAATTGTGCATATTCAATTCCTGAAAACACTGTCTAGGAGATGAATCCTAGCAGCAGAGCAATGTAATAAAAAGCAACAAAACAAACAAAAACCCCCTAACCAACAAACCAAAACAAACCCCAAATTCTCAAGTTGTCTTCCAAAAGATAGTCTTTAACCACAATTTCTACTTCTAATGTTAGTGAGAATTGCACTAAGGGGGAATTATTTCAAATGGAAAGACAATAGTTTTTTCTGTGAGCTATTTGAAAGAAATTCTTTACCAGAAGGGTGGTGAGGCCCTGGCACAGGCTGCCCAGAGAGGTTGTGGATGCTTCATCCCTGGGAGGGTCCAAGGCCAGCTTGGATGAGCTCAGAGCAACCTGGGATAGTGCAAGGTGTCCCTGCCCATGGCAGGGGGATTGGAATAAGATGATCTCTCAATTTCCTTCTGACCCAAACCATTCCATGACTCTTTACAACTTGCAGGAACTCCTCAGCCCAGCAAGAGCTGCTGCTTACAAAGCAGCTTTTGTGGAAGCAGCTAGGGTCAGTTTGTGGAAACAAAGATGAAGTCTAATCTCTTATAACAAACTATGTGACAAAACCACCAAAGTTAGTTTGTAATGAGAATCCTCCACAGGCATTTGTTTGAGCCTGCACTTCCAAGTGCTGGACAAAGGCAATGCAAATTCAGTACTTTTTTCCTGACACAAGAGTGGCTGCTGGATTTACAGCACCAAAATGAGTCTCCTAGGAACAAGTCATCCCTGACTCTATTTCCAGCCTCTTTTCACAGTATGATTTGGAAGAGTCTTATGGATACTCAACAGTGCCAATAAAGACTTTCTCTCACACTTGGTACATCCAGTCCAGTGAAAGCTTGTGCCTGTCAAGCTGTTTCTTCTAAAATCATATTATTTAAGTATTCTCTCTCAATCTGCTATTTTCTTTTCTTAGAACCTGGTATTTTACTAGATATTCTCCTGCTTCTCTAGCCTCTCCAGCTTCACAGAAGTAGTTTAGCAATTTATCATGCTTGTTTTGGGTTGTTTGTTTTCTTGTTTTGGTTTTGTTTGGTTCGGTTTTTATCTGTGCTCTGTTGGTTTTGTTGTATTTATTTTTTCTTTTGTTTTTTAATACTTTGTTGATATTTGCCATTCTTTCACTAGCAGGTATTTCCATACGTAACTACACATCTTATCTCGAAATCTTACAAAAGTTTTAATTCATTATGGGCTTTTCTAACACCTCCATCGAGTTGCAAATTATATTGTAGCCAGTTGAAACAAAAGAACAGAGCTAAATTCAAAGCTATTTTCCTGCTGCAGTATCACATTCCACCATCAAGAGGATATGAAGTGTTTTATGTTCCTTGATCTTGTCAGCACTCTTGGGTTGAGATAGGAGGTTAAAGGGAGGTGACAAGGTTAAATGATTTGACTAACATCCCAAACAAGGCTCAATGTGATTATGAGCCTGCCTCAGCCTTCTAATAACATATGTGATGAGGGAGAATTGGAAGCTTCCCACACCAACAGCTCATGCAGAAGTGATTTGTTTCTCTCTATACCCTGGCCACAATAGGCATCCATATATTTCTTTTAAGAATATTGTCATGGCCCACTAAATTACCCCTGGGCAGCGCTATCACTGGTGTTCCACTTTGCCCCTTTATTTCTTTCTGTGACATTACTCTGCACAAGGGTTACCAGAAAGACAGATGAAGTAGGAGTAGATGGGTCTCTAAGGGGTGATATATAGTAGGTTCATAATAGAAAAAAAGTGAGGATGGTGTTGTAACAGGAATTTTCATTTCTCTCTCCTCATTTCCAGAAGAAATTCCAGACATTGGAAATTTATTGTGCCATGGTTATCAGGTTTATATTTTCTTAGACTTTTACTTCTTTCCAAGGAACTCGACTCCTAATGGCCCTATACTTTTTCCTCCTCCATTTCATTTTCTCTTTCACAATGGCAAATCAAAATTCTCAGTGGAGAACTCTTGATAAATTTTCTCGTGATCATATCAGATAGTATTTTTATTGACATCAAAGTCAGACAATGAAAAGCATGTCAAAAATTGTTCAGGAGCACAGTTTGTGAATGGTGCAGTTTGACTAGCAGAAAAAAGCAGCTGTTCTGTCAGCCAGGATGTTGGAGGAATGTCTGGCAGCTTTTAATGTGGGTGTAAAAGTTGTCATGTGAAGTTGTTTTCGACCTGATGGATTTAATAGTTCCTCAGAGCCATCATGGTCTATCACCTCTATGAGTATTAAGGGACTCCTAAATCCATGGATAGATAATTTGGCTGCCACACTTGCCCCATAAATCCACATCCTTAAAGCCTTCATTAAATTTGTACAGACCATTTCTTAAGCGCAATTAACTGTGCATTTCTTAAGAAAAGAAGCTGATTTGTTTCCATCTCCCATAGACCCCATTACTTCCCATTCTCCTTGTGGAAATGAGAATCTAACTCCTGCAACTTGTTTAAAAGTATATAAAATTCCTGAAATTGGAAATTGTTTTTAAATTTTGCACTCCACCTGTATCACTACAGAGCACCAAAGAAAATTTCCCCAGCTGGGTCCCAGTTTGGTTGAGCTTGGCAAGGTTTATGAAATACTGACATAGCTGTTGGACACATCAGTTTGTGGACAGACTTGTCCCATTGATTCATTAAATTTTGCACTAGATTAATTTGTTTCAAATGTGAGAGCACAATCAATCCACTTTATCCACCATTACTACTGGGTAGCCAAGCTAAAATTTACAATACACTGTTAAAAAGTATGGAAACCTGTGCATTTTAATTCATCATATTCTATCATTAAAGGTTAGCAAACCACTCAAAAATCACTCCAAAATCATAATTTCTAAAAGTTACTGAATAATCACTTGAAAATATTACTAAATTTCTACTTGGCAATAAAATTTTTGAAGTAAAGCTACCACATCAGTTAATACCCAGTGATGTAACTTTTCAACTATTTTAAACCATCACACAACACAAATTCATGATTAAAACAGCACTAACAAGATATTCATTGCTTTATAATATGAACCAGTGTTTTCAAGAAAACATTATTTGCACAAATACTTTTCATTAAAGTGGTATAAGCTTGCATAACTTGCAATACCTAATGAAATGAACTTAAATATTCTAAATTCTCGCTGCTTGGGAAACACTGTGCACCTTCAGAATCAAGTACTTACACAGCATGTACAACTGTCTCATGTTGGTTTTGTGGGAGGAAGTTAATTTGACTGCATGAATAAAATAACTTACTTTCTTAATTAGACATTTTAATCAGAGATCCATTAGCTAATCAGAGCTAATCAGTGTTTCATCAAGACTGTAAATAGGCAGCTTGGGATAAGATGGTCAGGACTCACAGGCTTGCATGCATAATAGGAAGCTGAGGACATTCTTTTTGAAGATTTATCATTGAAGAAGGACCTAAAAGATTGTCATCATTTTGATACACACAAAAAAAACTGAGGACAAGAGAAGTTATTCCTCCTCACCAGCAGCTCATTACAGTAATTTTGAAGAGAATGTGTGAGAGAGAAAACTTGGATTCTTTTCACATTAATGCCTGGCTTGCTAAAATTGAGCTTCAGAATTCAAACTAATGTGGTGTTGGGAGGTCAGTGAGCAATATTACATTGGCATTTATGTTTAATCTGGGATTTTTAATGTTCAAGCCCTAACTGAATCTCTGCAAATGCCAACAGAGCATTCACAATAAGCTTTTCCAAGCTGGGCTTTCAGTCACTGCCTCCTCAGATTTCTTATCTAAGATGATGGTGAACATTTTTAAGAAATTAGTAAAATCAAAAGGAAATCTAGGCTAATAATAAGAAAATTTACTAGTTTGCTTGATGGATTGCCAGATGAAATATTTACAACTACTTTTGCACCAAATTATATATTTTTTTCACAAGGAATACCTTACTAACTGTGACATTAACTGTATATTAACTGTGTAGTGGTCTGGCAAACACAGTTCACTCCTCCTCTGATACCTTAGGCTATCCAGGAAAAAAGAGATAGCATAAATATTAGGCAATCAACCATATGCAAGAAAAGACCTACCATGACTGTTTCACGTTCAACTATCTCTTAGAAACTCATCTAAAATCTGGATTAGTTAATTTCACCTTCTTTTTGCTTATTTAAATTTAAAATGGAAATTAAAATCGATGCCACGAAGAAATCAAATAGAATAAAAAAATTCCAGAAAACTGAAACTTCTTTGGATGGGAAAGAGGGAAAAACCAGCCAGGTCAATCTGCTCCCCAGCATGGGAAAAACTGAACAATGCTTTTACTGAATTTCCAGGCTACTGGGGACCAAATGGAATCCTATAATGCAGAAGGTGGAATTTATTTTTTTTTTTCTCATCACCAAAGTACTGTTGCATTAGAAAAAAAGGCTGGCATTTAATACTCAAGTTAGTATTTGCAAACTAAAACAAATCTAGTTACTTCAACAAGATGCCATCTGGTCTGTGAATTTGCACTGTGCCAAGTTGGAAGAGTATTTTTATTTTATTTCAAGGGATGCCAAAAAAACTGTACTGAGTAGCTCAACAATTGTATTGTTGAAACCCTTCACAGAAGTAAGGATTCACCAGATGAAATTAAGGCAAGACAAAGGAAATGACACAGAAGTTAAAAGGATGGGGAAATGGGAGATGGTCCCAGCAGAAAGTCCTTGTTAGTCAGACCTCTGACAGAGAAAGAAAATGGTCCTGTCAGAGTCTGGCTGCAAGTTGTGCCTGAACACCACAGAAAGGGGCACAAAAGAACAGGGCTGAGCTTCCCTGGTATTCCATAGGCAAGCTCCTTCCTCTGCCATAGCGTTTTGCTCGCCCTTGGAATTCCTGGGTACAGCTAACCAATTGTGTGACACTGATTCTAAGCAGATATTGGGAATTTCCTTCATTGGTTGGGATGGTGGGAGCAACACCTGTTTCCTATATTACATGACACAGATATGGTATAAATAAGAAAACAGTAAAAACCCCAAACCCACGCCAAACAAAACCCACAAACTGCTTGTGCTTCATTTGCAGAAATTTCTCCTTTAAAATGAGTATGATAATTTCTGATAATCTTAAAGCCTATCAATTTTTTTTTTCTTTTGCTTTTGGTTGTATCTGACATTCTTACTGAGCTTAACTGAAAGGTGAAGCACTGCATTACCACAAAGCATTTCAACACTACAGACTTATTATGTACTGCCCTGGAAGACAGAGAGAATACCAAAATAATTACTCAAACAGCAACAAGGAGGCTGACAGAGGGAGGGAATGACAGGGAAAATTGAGGTCTGAGTTTAAAGGCTCATTGAATTTTCCTCAGCAAACAACATTAAACATTTTGTTGGGTTTGTTTTTTCTTTTTGGTGATATGAGCAGTTTTTCCAGTAGGAACTACATAAACTACCACTTCATTTAATCTACCACAGCCAAAAAGGGTTTAAGAGGACAACGTGAATCAGATTGAAACTAATGGCCTAGATAAATCTTACTAATCACTGGAGCCACCTAGTTTCAGCAGTCTCACTGAGAAGAAGCTGCTTGCCCTCTTGTCTGAGAATCTTCCTGAACAGTTGCAAAGTGTCAAGTTTTATCTGCAAGTCTCAGAAAATGCACGGCATATTTGTATTTACTGGACATCAGTAATGCCAGTCAGACTCTGTGGCCTTGTTCTGTGAAGAAAAGCCTGAAACTGCTCCTAGTCTCCTTTCCTGACTTGTGAGAAATGTTTGCTTTCTTAAAGATAAGGTGGGAAAAGATATAATGCAATGAATGGGGGGAAAGTACCTACATCTAACTAATCAGATAGACTTCTCTGGTTCACCTGAGGGTGACACAAAAGTAATCTAGATTTGATAGGTTTTCATAACCAAAACACATGAAACATAAGTATGCAGAGAAGAAAAGGTAAATTCCTGCTCTGTCACTCTTTTCCAATGAAAATAAATAGATCGGTAATTTCATATATGAAATGCTGTTTTCTCTTCCAGCTCCAGCAGTACCTCACCTTCAACCTTTCTGCTTTCTTAACAAATGGGGAAGTGCAGCACTCACATGGAGAGAACTCGTTTGATCCCCAAAGGTGATCAAATTAAGGCCTGGCTAAGAGGATTTTTAGGATGAGCAACACTAAATACCTCACACCGATTATCCATTGTTCTTCCATCTGCTAATGGCCAAGGGAATATGCACTTCTCTAATGACTGCAGACCCAGTCAATCTAATCCATGTACTTATCCTCTCTGCACTGGGCTACTGCATTATAACACATGAGAAGATGAAAGGAGACTCAGAAACAGCTCGAGTTTGTTCCACCCCATTACTTAGAAGCACACAGCCCTCCTATCTCACCACCTGATGACAGCAGACACTGTATTGCCTCCCCAATAAGCACTAAATCAATAAAGGCTCACTAGAGCTGGCCCATTGTGCCTTCAGGATCCTCTCTGACTGAGATACACGCGTCCTGAGCTGCAATCCCCAGAAATAAAATAACAATAAATAACCCAAGATGTAGGAACAAGATCAGAAATTCCTTGGCAGCAGGGACTGCTGCAAGCTCCACTTGTATTTATGGTTCCAAACCCACAAAAGCCTGGGCATCTTCCAGCATCCCTGCTTCAGCATGACTCCTCTGGGCTCAGGGGGAGTGCCATTATGCAATCAATTTCATGGCTGGAATCTCAATACATGTAATTTAAGCAAAATAAAATTAAATTGATGGGTCACCAGGTCACTTGGAAAGAATGCTTTTCTGACAATCAGTCCAGCCTGCCTTTTCTTTGCTACTCTAATCTCCACCCTGTAAAGTAAAGGAGTTAGAGTCATTCTCTGTGTTTGTATTCTATTATGTATGGTCCTGAGTTAACAGTGAATTCTCTTCCTGGGTTATCATAAAATATTACAGTGGTGTCTGGTTTTGCTACTGCAGTAAAGTGTCTTATCATGTTCCTTCTTAGTCCCTGATTTCATGGGTTTTAAACTAAAAAGAAATTAGGTTAGAAGTTAGCAAACCAAACCAGTGCCTAAGAGAAATAATTTATTTTCAGCTGAGCTGGTAAAATATGATTTTCCCCTTTACATACCAAGCCCTCTTGTATATGCATCTGTAGATATGTAGATGAGATGGACCCTTTTTGCATAGACACCTTTTGTCATGTTATTTTTGGAAGACTGATTTGCTTTTTGAAAACAAGCTGGAAGTGAGATTTGTTTAAAATATATTAGCTAGCTTCAAATAAAAATAAACTAAGGTAGAAAGAAGGAATATCAAGGATGTTTTAACCAAAGCACTCTCAAGATATTCTACCCAACATATCCATTTATCTGAATCTGGGGCCTTCAGACTCCATTAAAAAATCAGATTTTTAAAAATTACAGATTTTTATATCCAAGTCTTAAAAACCTTCCTGTTTAAATATGAAAAAATATTATTTCAAAGAAAAGTTTGATAACACACCACACTGCCAAGGTTCTCTGTATGGTATTATGCAGCACCTAATATTCATGCTGTTGTTTTCTAAACAACATGAGGTAAATTCATGTGTTGCCCACTAGCTTAATATCACACATGCCAGGATATTTTAGCAGTAATTCATTTCAAGCGTGCTTCCCTCACCTTGCAGAGAAACGCCTCATCAGAGGAATCCATTTTTAAAGAATCCATTTCAAGAAAAATACATTGAGATTAGGCCAAACACCTCTCATGAATAATGCAGTTGAGATTAGAATTTTACATAGATGATGCCAAATAACAGACACGTGTAATAGGTAAGTATTTTTATATATCTGGTAGAAAAGATCAGGTAATAAACAACTGTCTCTTTCTCCTTTTGGTGTGACACACATTCCTCCTGTCAGAGAACAGTTACTCCAAATCAGAATGACAGTTTAATATTTCAACATTGAATTCTTACCCACCAACAGTTTAAGGAGGTAAAAGTGAATTCTCCTATTTCTCTAACTGACAACAAAAGGTCTGAACAGACTGAAGCCCAGGTTCAACGCCTGTCCAAGTAAAGAAAATCCCAGCCCCTTCAGACCCAAAAGCTGCCTGAGTTGCATTCAATTCTCATTCTTCACAGGAACAGGGAGTGAAAGAGTGAATATTCTTGGCAATACAGCCTAACCACTAAATCGGGTCTGAGAAACACACAAACTATGAAACATTCCGAGAAAGCCAAGACCATCAACTGGAATGTCTCATCCAGCTCAGTTTCATTTCTGTGAATGGTCTGACATTGCTATTGTCTTCATGCCCACGCAGGGGAGAGAAAATATTTGGTCTGAACTGAGAAGCAATTCATACAAAGCAATGATGATTGAGTAGAACACAATTTGTAGTTTTTTTTGAAGGCCTCAATCCTGGATTAATTATATCCTCAAAAGTCTATAAACAAAACTAACAGCTAGTATATAAATCTACTTGCAGAAGGCTGAATGTTCAGGTCTCAAGAAAGGGTTCCTCCAAGCAAACTTGGACAATTTTCTACACATCAATAATCACCAAAAGCAGCAGTGAAAGCAGCACCAGCAGGAACTAAGGGAACAGTTTAAAATACACATTTTATAACCTTTTGCAATCTAACTATTTTAATTATTCAATAACAATTCAAAGTGGGAGGTTAATAAAATTTATCAGTAGGTGTTCTTATCAATGAGCAGAGCTGTGAAGCCTGCATGATGGTCTATCAATAAACCAAGAGGGTTGAAATCTTTCATTAAATTGTAAGAAGAAATGTATGTATTTCAATCCAAAATACTTGTATACAGTAGGCTGATTTCAAGGGCAAACACAGTTGGGGCTGAAAACACTACAAGTGAGAACTAATTTTCAGCAGAAGCCTGTGGTGTAAAGAGAGCCAAAAGTAGAAATTAATCAGTTTTCATAGCAGATAAAAGGTGTCTTCCCAGTCTTCACTAGAAAAATGAGCTAAATGTCTCAAAAAGTGGTTTTATTGGCCCAACAGCATACCTCCCACATAAAGGAAATTAATTTTGTAGTGCATTTTGCTCTCACTTACTTGTGTATACTTACACATTTGTCACTCTGATAAAAGTTCTTGCAATATGATATAAATTATATGAAAGTACATATCAAGCTTGTACATAAATGAGTTTTAATTCAAAGTGGATTCAGGGGCCAAATGCATTTCAGTACAAATTCAAGATGCTTACTAATTTACAAGAATTGCTCATTAAGTTACAAGTATTGCTCAATGAGGATTGAACGCACCTTATTTTTTCATTTTATCTTTTTGTCTCGCTATTTTGTTATGCATATACAGTATATACCATTTTGTAAATGGGATTGCCACCTTGCATAGGGAGTTCATTCAAATTATGTCTTTTTTTTCAATTTGTATTTCAAATTATAAATAAACTCAAAGGCAAATACAAGTGTTTGGAGTTAGGGTAAACAGTAAAAAATATTAATGTGCTTTAGCCTTCAGACCTTTTATGTTATATTAATAATTCTCCATTATTTAACCGTGATTTGAAGAGATTTGAAGACTGAGATACTTTACTTTGTTCTCAGAAACCAAATACAGTATTAAATAGTGCACTGAGGCTTCTCATTATTTATTCCTAGAAATCAGAACAGGAAAGAAATTAACTGAAAACATCCAAGAAACAAAGCTGAAATTAGTACTGTGAGAAAGAGCAGAAACATTCTCTATTGTTCTCACACCCTTCCCATTTGGTTTGGGTTTTTATTTTTTTGGGGGGAGGTTGGCTGTTCTTGTTTGTGCCTGCAACTAAGAGTTAACATATATGCCATGAGAGAGCTATATCAAAATATTGCATTAGGATGACATTTCAGATTGCTGTACAGCTCTTCTAAAATGATTAAAGCTAATTCTAAGAAATCAGAGTAATAGCTGCTATTAAAAACCAAACTCAACTCCTGGGCTTCCTGGAAAGTTTGACATGACAGATATCTGCAAGACATTAATAATACAGAATAGAAATTAAGAGACCCTGGATCTGTTCCTGGCTGTGATATAAATTATTTGCGTTCTCTTGGGACCAGGACTAAACTTCTGGGTATTGGGGCAGACCTACATGGAAGGATCCAGACTTCTATGAAAACCTGGGCAAGGCAAATGTCTAAACCTATTACCTGCTAAGGTAGGGATACACTGGTTCCTCAGCCATAAAAAATGAGGAAAAGCACTTGCTTCCATGAAACCCATAAAATCTCCCAAAACCATATGCTTATCACTATATCCAGGCTGCTGAGGATATGTACTCCCGTGAATGCTGCAGCAGGGCTTTCCTTTAAAGAGCTCACTGCTCCAGTCTGGGAAGGAAGCCAAACCTGGAGGAAATATGAACAGTTCAGTGCTGAAAACCAACTCATGAGAGAAGCGGATGGAGCTGCCTGCAGCCATCCTTGCAAGATCCACTTTGTCCACAGACTAAAAACTGTTGATTGGCCATCACAGATGTTGCCAAGAACACAGGAATAGAGCAGGGCAGTTTCCAAAACAACACATGGATGCATGCATTTTTGTCCCCTGCTGAAATGATTATTGCTTGCACATTACAGTCATTCTACCTTTTTTTATTTGGGAATGTTTATATAGGAGGTAAACGCTCAGCGTGCTAATTTTAAGGAAGCCCCTTCCTAAGAAAATACAATAAAGTTTCAGCAAAATTGTTAAAAAAAAAAATAAATCTTATAACATTTGCTGAAATTATTTTCTTTCCTTTCCTTTAAGTGTTGTCCTAAAATTAACAGCATTTTAACAGATGCATTAGAATTGGATTAGCTCCTCTAAGTGTTTCCTTCCAAGCAGCCTCTCCTCCCATCTTTTGATAACCTTATTACTTATTTTGAGTGTGTGATTTTCACAAACTTCTGCGCCAAGACATGGTTTTAACAGAGAAGCAACTTTGCAGATGGATGTTGTTAGAATAATGGTTGCAGCACAAGTTCTCTGTTTCACTAAGAATGCGACCTAATTTGGGGAAAATTTCTGGTTTACCCTCAGAGAAGACAGAAACCTCATTCTCTCTCAGTTCTTGCACCATGACTGTTCTCTGGTGGATGCAGCATGAAATGGTTACAACAGAGAAGCAGACAAATTTTGTTCTAATTTCAGGCAGGTCCTTTTGTTGCCTAGGGAGACTACGGAGAACAGAGGCTGGACAGAGTTAAAGGAATAAAGGAGGAATTTATTAAAAGGCCTTCAAAGGACACAACTTGGGCAGTATAAGAGCCTGGATATGGCTCTACCCAAGATGGACCCAAGATGGATGACTTGCCAGGAGTGAATTTTTACACTTCTGTAAGTTTTGGTCCCTTTAAACATTAGAGTTAATTGTCCAATTACAGCTTCAGGTTATGAAGTTCCATCCTCCCAGATTGCTCAACAATTCACAGTTGTTTACACTTTTTGGGCCTCAAGTTGCAGTGATGTCCTTGGTTCTCAGGCTGGAAAAGGATTGTTTTGTTTAACTAAACTGTGAGGACTTGCTGACACTTTATATGAAGTTTAGAGTTCTATACTAATGCAGCACAGAATCTGGAAAATATGAAAGCTAGAACTTAAGGCGTCAACTTCAGCACTGCCTACGTATTAGAGATTGGGAATGAATTTTCAGCCATTGATACACACTTGCAAAGTGTTTTACACCACCTACCTGTCCTTTCCACATGCAATCATTTACAAGGAGCATTCCTTCAGCAAACCTTTGAAAATTTTTATAAGCATTCCAGTAAAAACATGCATATGACCCATTCCCTGGAACAGGACTCAAATGTATCCCAAAGATATACACTCCTCCTTTTTAGCCTCCCGAGCAGCACACTAGGAGGACAGTTTTAATCCCTAAATCCTGACTCATTCTATCCCCATTATCACTGGTGGATAGCAAGCAAACAGCCTTTCTAACAGTGCAAAGATTTTTAACATGAAATACAAAGTCAGCAGAGATCCAATGGCTTCAATCTGGAAAATTAGATAAGCTCAGTTTCTAAAACAGTTAAAATCACAATAAACAATTTCCTAGAGGCATGACAGCAACCGAAATCCCCAGAGTCGTTATCTTCTTGTGGATGTACTTGGACTACACAGGAAGTTATTGGCTGAAGAAAAAAAATCCTCTTTGAAATTATATAGCCTCTGCATTGCAGGAAGTTGTCAGCATTATCAAATTGCTCACTCTGACATGAATAATAAATCTATGATTCCACAAAACCGTTCAGTAATGTCACTTATATTTTTCTGAGTTCTATGAAGAACAGATTCTCTCTTAGTTTGTGTTATGGTGTAAAATACTCCATTAATAAGTTCTGCTGTAAGAAAACCAAGAGTTCTCATTACTATGTTGAAAGTCATATCTGAAGCAAGGAAATCAGCCAACAGACAGATTGCACAATCCATTTCCTCTGAACACAGGAAACATTATCCCTGTTATGGACATAATTTTGGGATAAGGACTCTACCTAAGCAGTGTGGTGTGTTGGGAGCACAGCTACCCACAACCCTTCCCCAAGACAAAGGAATCCATGGGAATCCAGCATTCCATCCATTTAAAGCAGAACTCACACTGAGTCTTGGGAGCTGTACTAAGCTGCATAGTTTTATTTTAGTCTATTTTTCACATAAGAAACACTTCCATAAAGTTTGTCAAGAAACAGATTGCAAACATGCAAATTAAATCTACCAAACTTCTTGAAGAGCACAGAGAAAGAGAGAACTGATTCTATGGTCCCAACTACTTTCCTTTTTTATTTTAAATGTGACTTTAACCCACAGAAATTTGTAAAATATTTGTGAAAAGAAATATTCTGTATTTGAAAATTCCATCAAATGGGAGAAACATTAGTGAGAAGACATTAGGTAGCAAAAATCATTTACTCTGTGCATCTACTTGCAATCTTACTAAAAAATCTCCAACCAAACCAAAAGCAAACCCTCCGCAGGGACTGATTTTGTGTACATATGCCCTCTGAAAAGGCAGGATTTATATCTCATTACACCATTAAGAAGGCTTTCTGAGATTAAAGGAAGATAATCAGCTTTCAATTTCTCCTGAAAACAGAGGTCAGGTCTAAAAGCCATACTGACAATGAACCAGACATTCATTCATAGGTAATACAATAAATAACACAGGTAAGGCAGAAGGGAGGTGGTGCTCACACACCAGTATCCAGTATCACTTTACTGGTGGGAAACCTTAAAAAGCATCTTTACCCGTACTGACTTCCATGCATTTCAATTCAAGAACTACCCAAACAGAAATTGCTGGTGAGTTTTTATATTATGATTTCTACATCCTTTATTTACTTCTTGCAAAACTATTGCCAGTTTCTGACTCTCTTCCAAGTTCCAAATTATTTCAAAATGTGGCTGTCCCATTCAGAAAGTGATGTTTCATTTCAAGGGCTCCACATGTGTGCAAGCTCACACAAGATTAGTGGATCCAGCTTTGAATTCATTTTTCAAAGTGACACACAAAAGGATCACATATGGTTCATATGGGAAATAACTGAAAGGTTTTAAGAGCATTAACTTTCCAAAATTTTGGTAAGAAGCAGCATTTTCTAAAGATGGTTGCAAGATTCTCAGAGTTGCATGACATTACATCCCCTTATCCCTCCTATCAATCATGACTGGCATCCAACAGTATTTTTAGTTACGTGGAAATACAGGCTGCTCCTAGTCCATGTTTTCTTCTTGTCCATCACAAACTCTCTCTAAATTCTCAGTAGTTTGGGATTTTGTTCATAAAAACAGCAAAGAAGCTATCATATCACTCAGATTTATCAGACTCCTAGTTTACTATGACAGTATCTATACTACATATGTAAAAGAAACAGAACTAAATCTGATATTACAAGGGAAAAAGAAAAATGGCATTCTTTTGCCTATGTTACATCCTGCAGAGTTCTCCCTGTTCAGTTCTGGAGACTGTTTTAAAACTAAACCCCAGAATAGCTCAAATCTGATATTACAAGGGAAAAAGAAAGATAGCATTCTTTTGTCAATGCTACATCCTGCAGAGTTCTCACTGTTCAGTTGGGAGACAGTGTTTTAGAACTAAACCCCAGAATAGCTATTCAGGTTGGAATTAATTGTAGGTATTTTTGGTGCTAGATATAACAGATTTTTTTGCTCATTAGCATCACTTGTTTTTAACTACTAACATACACTTCTTAATCCCGGTATCAGTAATTTATACTCAATTTATAAACTCCTAGTGCTGGCTAAGATGGATCTCCTTTACAGCCTCTGAAGTGTAATTTGGAGCAACATTGAGATACCAAATGATGACACTAAATACTTGGCCTTTCTAAAAGAGACACACCAAAAGTGGAGAAAAAATTTTTAAAATTGCTTAACATCAGAAATCTTCTCTGTGTATTATTGGGGGAAGTAGTTTGCTACCCTTTAAGTTAAGTTGCCCTCCTGTGCCTTGAAACCACCTTTAAATAGAAAAACACATATTCTGAGCAGAAGCATAGCTGGCCAAAACACTGGAGTTTTTTTTGGGGGGGTGGAAGAGAAGGAAGTGCATGTGTGCACACCACAGTAATTCTGGGGGGAGTTGTATTCTTCCTTTAAACTGTGGCATAGTAATTTACTTGCCCATCTGTAAACAAATATCAAAGGACAGGCGAGACAAAGAAACTGAGCAACTTGATTTTATCTGAGGAGCCTGCCTAGTCTTTGAATTAGCAGCCTAATTTATCTGCTAATTCCACTTCTTAATCAAAAAGCTGTCTCGAAGTCAGACATTAGCATACATCATCAGTTTGTCAGCTGGAGAACAAAACAATAACAAAATGTAAACCTTGTTTCTCTCAAATCACCACTGTTAACTGAGCATATAAATCAGACAATATCTTACAAAGTGCAGGAATACAAGAGGAAAAATGTAACAGAACAGAGGAAATAACTGAATTCTTGTAGTCATATGAGAAAAAACTATGTTCTGTTCAAAGCAAGGTTTTTAATGTTCATATTTTAAAATAGAAAGTTTTGAGAGAAGGAGGTATTTTTACATTTGAAATCTATAATAATATTAAATCTGAAAAATACCATCATTAGCTCTGCTTTCTTTAGTACCCATGGTGAGGAACTTGATGGAACTAATTTATATTTCCCAAACTGCTCCAGTTTCATCAAAAAGAGGCACCAAATTCTACGACTGCCCTATTTTTTGTTACTTAAAAAAGAACAACAACAACTAGTAATATCTGTGTTCATCACAGTTTCAAGTTGGATTCAGGAACTGTGAGATGGCCTCTTTGGATGCTCTGCATTATTTATTTGGAAGCCAAGAACAAATCACTCATCTAGGCAAGAGCAGATAATAGAGAGCAATAATGTGTTACTAGATATCCATCATGCTTTAGCACTGCTTTTAGTACCTTAGACACTGACACTTGTTGGCCCATCTTCAATATTTGAATCTCAACATGAATGTAGTGGAAAATGAAAGAAACTGAAATGGGCTCTCATTATTATATTGTCACCAAAAACCCTGATTAAGTGGCCAGGTGAGGGGCTGCTCTGGCACATCCTGTGAAACCAGCTGCAGGTTTTCCAGGAGTACAAACAGCTGCTGTTATCACCCCACTTTGTATAACACTTCTGTGTTTGGAAGAACTAAGCCAGGAAAAACCCGCAACTTGAACACACAAGTTGCTATCCATGAAAAATGTTCTCTTTGTCCAATTATATCATCCAACTTCAGTTAATCCTCAGAACTTTAGGCACATTCTCATTTCTCAAGCCCTTTCTCTATCTCAATAGCTGTCTCAAAAAGGAAAATTGTTTCAAGGTTTTCTGTCTCCATGCTGCTCCTTAAATGCTGAAGCAACTACAAAGAGGTATTTGCAAGATGTAAATGGCATCAAGAGGGAAAATAAGAATCTCATCCCAGGACTAATTCAAATTGGCTTCCTTGAATGGATGTTAACTACTGGGGATACTCTTGAAATATTCTTAAAGTCAAAAAAGCTTCTGATCACAGAGTTCAGCTCTAATTTTCCTTACAGCATCCACTCTTAACAGCAAGATTCCACACACAGATTCCCCCACACTCAGATATACACTTGAAATTTAGATAACATCTTTGTTCAAGGTTTACTAAAAAAGTCATGAATGATCAGGTTAATTTTCAACTTCAAAACCTGAAATGTGTTTCTGATAAATTCATCAAAAATTTCCAATATGCAGACCAGTTTCTTAAAAGTAATATAGCTCCTACAGGGATTAATGATTAGAGTTCTTATCTCAAAATTGTTTCTAATAGCCTTGGTTAGCAATTATTGCACTCTGTAAGATCTCCTAAGAAGTCAGCAGTCTTTTGATAGCAGATGGCAAGTCACATAATGAATCTGTAGAGATTTTTCTGATTCTTTATATAGTAACCACAATGTCCTTTGTACAGTAAGTGTCATTTCATACTCCTTGAAACTCAGTTAAACACACATTAGAATTCTGGACACATTACTCAATGTAGTTCTGATATTTAGTGCTAGATGTGCTAAAAATTTCTTTTAGAAGTCCCAATGCCATACCAACTTATCTTAAAGAAAAAAAGAGCTCAATTGCCATGCATTTTTCCATTTAAAGGATTTTTGGTAAGGCTACAAATGTTTAATTGCAACAGAAAAGATGAGGGGCTGACACACCTTGAACAAAGCTAGCAACTTTCTGAATTAACAGTTCTAGAAATTTCAGCAGCTGCACATGTGTTGTGAACATGATACAAACCTAAACTCATACTGAATTTCATGAACATGATACAAACCTAAACTCATACTGAATTCCAAGAAAGGTGTTTTGGGTAGGTAATGGGTAGAAAATTCTAATTGAACCAAACCTAACACTCAAATTTTAAGTACACACAGACTAGCATACTTAATATATCTTTCCCTTCCTTCTTCCCTTCTTTTTACTACATTTACTTATTTACATTTATGCAGGCACTCCTCTAAGAAATTTGACTTCAAATTAAAAAGAGAGGAAAAAAGCCCCACTCCTCAATGCCTACACAAATTATTTAGAACCTGTTTATACTTTACTACCACTGTTCTCAACTACTTTATAGCCTCCATATAGGCTAACTTGAAAAAAATCTTTATCTGTAATTATTCCTGTACTCATAGTGCTGCCTAGAACTGCCACATCTACAACAGTAAAACCAAGCATATTAAGAAAATAATTTTTAAGTTTAACAATTACATTTTAAAGCTTGACTTTTATCCTTCTAGAACATCACAAATGACCTTTCATGTAATAGAAACAAAAGAACATGAAAAAATCTTACTTGCTTCCTAACAGCAGAAGTTTACTTAACATCTTTCTCTCCTGCCTTCCTACAAGAAAGCAGAAAATTATTACCAGCATAGAGCTGTAAGCATTGCTTTATCATGACAACATGGGCTCTGCTTGACTTCAGGACCATCAATAACTGAGTTTCAGGAGTGTTGAGACCCTCAGCAGAGCACATTTATTTTTAAATATTCCTATTGCAAAATAGCATGAGGAATCTTTTATTCTTTTTTGCTCTACCTGCTTTGTGATAGGAATCTCCCAGCTACATGGTTTTTAATCTGTAACCTTAAAAAAAAAAACACCACAAACCCCACTACATTATCTTAACAGGAGTATTAATGAGATGCAGCTATAAATATCCTAAAATATCCTAAAGTCTTTGTCCAAAGTCAGAAAATACAAGGCAAATTTTTAGTGGGCATTCCCTGAAGGAATGGATAAGCTTTCAGTTTGCTACAGCATGGACAGTGTAATTCCCATGTTAGCCACCTAACAATATCTTAATACCTCTGAGGCTTTAGACAGCATTGTCTGCCTTTGAAAGTGGGATTTTCCTTTAGGTTTTTGTGTTTACATAATTTATTTTTTTATTCAGAAATAATTTTAAAAAACAGTATTTGCAAATGTGACTGTCCCAGTGCCAGCCTGGGTGACACACAGGGAGGCAGCCAGGGGAAGGGATGCTCCCTTTCTCCAGACTCCTCAAGCTGGGCAGCTCCAAAATCAAAGACATCTCTCCCTTCCTTGCACTGAAACAGTTAATTTGGGCTGGAAATGGCAGAACACAGGGAAGGAAGTGGTGTCTCCTGTGCCACTATTTCCAAAATCCCAGGGAGAGAGAAGTATTTGTACAAAGATAAAAAATGTAGTTAACAAAACAGCCTGGTTAACACTCTTTTTGTGCCCTCTACAGCAAAATTGGTGTAGAAATGAGGTGCCTGTACCTGCTCACTGAAGCCCAGTGTTTCCAAATTCAATCCTGTCTCTGGGTTTTGTTCCTCCTTGTCTCAATCAATGATTACTTGGCTGTGTTGAGCCTGTGGACAGTATCAAACATTGTTTTTGTGGCTAACACAGGATCAAACATTTGCAAGTCTTCAGTACAACTGATACAATGGTTTCTGCAAGAGGGATCAATGACTTTTGTCAATATTATTTCTGCAAAATGTTAATGGTATGAGTGACATTAAATCAAATTGATCCAAACAAAAATAAGAACTTGGTGTTAATACATTGAGTATATTCAGGCCATATTGCTGCTAAAATAAAGGAAAAGAGATCAATTCAAGCATTGCCAAATAATAAGTTGCTAACAATCAAATTAAGAAAAAACAGATAAGCATGTGTAAGATGCCCTTTATCAGCTGGGTTGCTCTGATGAAATTCCAAATGAAAGATTTTTAATCTTATTTTTTTCAAAATGTAAGAAATTCATTGAACAAATATAGGAAGATAAATTGGGGAAAAAAAAAAAAGAAAAACCTCAAAGGATGTTCTCTCAATCTATTTTTCTAAAATCAACATCCAAGATGCTGCAAAGGCATGGCAATATGAAGGAACAATATTTTTTCCAAAAGGTACAGTCACTCCACAGCTCTTCCTGGTTGGATGCTTTTGCTCATCACTTAGAAAGCTTACAAACAGTTAAAAATAGATGTGAAATGTAGATTTGTGTCTGCTGCATGCTCCAAAATCTGAGGTGGGAGGTTCACACATTAAATTGCTCTTGTGACCAAAAGCAGGAGTCAGGAGATCTTGCTGCTCTTGCAAGAAACACACCTTGAGCTAAAGTGAATCTTCTCCAATACTTTCTCCATGAGATCACAAAGGTAATGTGACAGATTATCTGCTTAATGCTCAAAATGAACTCCAGCGTTTTCAAATGAAATAGTCCATCAGGCTGACAAAGCACTATCATCACAAGGCATTATAAAGTCATCGGTGCTACTGCTGTGCCACAAGATCTCAATAATGAAAAAATAAAGATCTCATTTTTATTATGCTAAAATAAACACTGAAACAAAGTAAATGGCAACTAGCATGCAATAGTGCATAATTTATCCACAGTTACTTACACTGGGGTTATTATTACATTACCCAAGAGTCTGAAAAAGCACCCACTACAAACATGACATCTACTGTAATCCAGTCAGAATTTCATATTTAAAAGTATCACTTGGGGAGCAGGGAAGAAATGAATTAATTTTGAATACATAAATATTCCTAGAAAATGCTGTTATTTCACATACTACCTTTGTTTTCCTCGGCTTATGTATAGCATTGTGACATTACACATTCAATATTTTTGCTACATTAGCATAATCAATCTCAAGTTAACAAAAAAAAAACCAAACCACCAAAATTATTAAAAAAGAAAAGGAAGGAAAGCATACCACTAGGAAAGAATAAAAAGATGACATATTACTATGGTCTGAATAATGCCACATTCCATTATTGATTAAAATGATTTTACCATGACATTTCATTCATCAGATTCCATTTCTCATTACACACAAACCCTTAATATTTATCAAGCTTACACAAGGCTTTTCTTCTCATCAAGCAATGCATTTCCTCTCTCCCCTTTAAAACTAGGTTATATTATGTTGAAGGGTCTACACTGTCTTTGAACTCTCTCCCTCTCACACTTGACCTCACTACCATCACTTTTTATCTCATTATAGTGAATGTTATTAAGTATTTATGTCTAACAAGGTGATTTCGATGGTTCATCCTTTTTAAACAATCCTGTGATCATTTTCTGTTAGCAGGAAATAAAGACATTTCATTAAATCAAAATCTATCTGCTACCACTCAGAATTAATATTCTTTCTAGTCAGAACATTTAAGACCTTCACCATATACAATTGCAATGCATTTTTGATGGTTAAAGATGGAATTATCCAATCCTCAGACATCCAGCATGCACATTAATTTCAAAGAGTAATTTTAGATTTTTACAGAATGCAGGCTCAACACATTTGTTAAAGGAACAGGTTAACCCTGGAATGCATTATACTGTTATTATGGACGCCTAGGGAAAACAAAGAAAACTGCAGGTGCATAAATTCGCTCCAGATTAAATAAGTCTTTATAATCACCCTTTTAAAACCTATTACATTGCTGTATGCTACATATTAATGCTTATTATTTCTGGAAAAATATGTGAAACTAACTGAAAAAAAAAGATTACTCTCACAAAAAGTGGTGGTATGTAAAAGGTGATTTTGCATTCTGTATTAGTAAACCTTCCCCAAAAACTCATAGTGAAATTATGCTCAGTACAAGTAAAATCATGTAAAACCTCAGCTCTGATATATTGCAGCTCATGATAAAGCTCATATTCATTTCATTAACTTTTTGACCAAATATCATAGGATTAGCAATAAAACCATTTCACCTTATGGAGGTTATCTAGAAGACAAAGTGCCACCTATTCTTATACTAAATTCAGACCTGCTTTATCTCCACATTATTATACACATCACTGGACTTTATCACTACAAACCAGTTGTGTTTGCAGAACTTCATCAAAAAACCTTCACTTTTTCTTTTCCTAAATAGACTGACAGGCTTATGATCCTCTCAATCTTAATCCTTAAAACAATTCACAGCTTGGAAATACTCCAATCAAACACAATATACTGACAGGTAGAAAATCTATTGACCAAAGCAAAGCAAACAACAGCACCACTATCCCCCCAAACCAAATAAAAATACACCCAAATTTCCCAAACTTCATCTGTATTATTTCAATGATAAACAATCTAAACTTTCAAAACCACCTTTTTCTTGTCATAAACAATCTTTTCTGTTTCAGAATTTAAAAATGAAAAAGGCTTTGTTTTCTTCTAATATTTGTCCAGCTGTGGCAAATAACAAAACCAAGTTAAAATATAAAAATATAAAAAAAAATACTTTTTGATAAACTGCACTTAAAAATTTTGTGAACCTATATATTTTACTGTGTTTGAGAAATTAATATCTGACCAATATCAGAAATTCTCATCACAATAAGTCATTTTAGACTTTAGTTTCAGGAACACAAAGCAATTAAAATGGCTTGATCATTTCCTATACAAGGCTGAACCTTAAACTTCTAAGTTTCAGTGCAGCTGGCCAGTTTCCAAGGTTTCCTCCCCAAAAAATCGTAGCTGGAGAATGATGAAGTACAATCCAACACACAGCAAGCACATGGCATGTAAGCACATGTAAAAGATATTGCACAAGAATTTGACACTAACAGCTACATTACTTCCACTCCCAAGAACTAAAACAATCACTTGTAGGAAACTGGCCACAGTAAAGCAAAGTGGTCGATAAAAGCAATCATGCCAGCTAAATTGTACCTGAAGTCAGTGGCACAATTATTTTTATTTTTAAAGCAGTGACATACCAGTGAAAACATTCCACTGAAGATGAAGAGGCTGGGAAGTATCTATAAAGCAGATCCATCTGGAAGAGCAGCTGAAATAGTGAACAGAATGATTTCCCACTTTTAGGTGTCTTGCATAATTTCTTAACCCTTGCCCTTAGATTTCAACAGATCTCTTCAGTCTAAGGCTTTCAGTATTTAACCACCAGCCCTAGAGAAATACCTGAAAAAAAAGGGGCCCAGTTGTCTGAGCCTCCTTAGACCCTACTCAGATAAATAAAAAAGAGCCATTTTCACCACATCCAGTACTTCTGCTCTGCTTAATCTTTACCTTTCTCTTTGGCTGTCTTTTAGATTTCATCTGTTGATATTGCACTTTCTGCCTCCAAAATAGAAATTATTTGTGTGTTGGTGCATATTTATGAGAAACAGCAATGTGTAAGAACTCAAGCTGTGAGGAAGTCTTTACCCTGAGATCCCTGTGGTCCCTCAAAACTCTCCTCAGCTGTTGCAAACCCACAGGAGACCTATTTGTTTATGGAAGTATGCCAGGTGTTTCTCTTTCATAAATATTTAATTAATCAATCTTGTGAGGAAAAAATGCAGCCTGCACAACACTCCCGGTAATGAATATGTGTTAGCTGTCTCCATTTTTTCCCCTCAGAAGCTGATTAGTTATATCATTTGTAAAAAAAAAAAAAAAAAAAAAAAAAAGGCAAATCCATTGTATTTCAAACAGGGAAGCAGAGCACAGTGGTTTTGGGGGAGAAGTTTGTATTAAATAAGACACAATAAAAGGGGAATAGTAAAATCTATAGCTGTTCTGCTGGCAGAAAGGGGATGCCACAGGCCAGTGGATTTGAAAATACATGTTTTCATTTAATCATGATGAAGAGTCAGTTCAAAGGGATGCACGAAACCCACTCACCTGGGTATATCAGGTCACTTTACTGAGTTCTGCTATTCTGACCAGCAGCCCCTCCTGAGATCTGAGACCCTGTCACCCATGAGAACCTATGGATCACATCTCAGTGGGAGTCAGCAGCACTAAACATGAACTCATTTGTAAAGAAAAATAAGCCATATCTCAGGGAATACTGGACACACTGATTGGCAATTAGATCTCAGTAAGTGTAGATTATCAAAGACTTCAAATTCCTTTGTATTTTCCAGAAGTACAATTGCAATCATGTGGGTAGGAATATAACACCCTGATGGAGGAAGACAAAGATATCATCAGACCACAAATCCGAGGACCTAAGATTGATGCCTGACTCTGCATGGTAAAAATCTACTTCAATGGCAACAAAGAATTCTCTCTGTCACACATCTGCCATGCCCAGGGTTTGTCTGGGCTTGGGTTGTGCAGAACTAAATTAAAGCTGAATAAATGTGCTCAAGCTTTAACTACGCACCGGATTGAAAAATGTGAAATAGTCAAAAGGAAATTTAATATCTGGTCAATGGTAAACAATACAGTGATTATTACAAAGCAAAAGAAATCCCAAATGGTCCTTACTTTGTGTTTTACACTCTTCTTTGGGCCCACTTTCTTCCTGGGTAGCACACAATAGTTTTTTATAGATAATAATATGAAAACAAAAATATAAAATATATCTATTTCTTTTGTTAAGGGAAGGTGTGTAGATGACACATTAACAGGGGTTCAGTCCTTGGCAGTGCTCAACACTGGCATCAGGGGATTGGTACTTTTCTTATTTAGCAATATCACACAGTCAGAATGTCTTACATTGGGGCTAAAACACAAAAATGACAGCTGAAAACAGTCACATAGTCAGGGTCACTGGGGCCAGGCTTTTACTTCTACAGATTGTTACTTTGTGTAGATGACACATTAACAGGGGTTCAGTCCTTGGCAGTGCTCAACACTGGCATCAGGGGATTGGTACTTTTCTTATTTAGCAATATCACACAGTCAGAATGTCTTACATTGGGGCTAAAACACAAAAATGACAGCTGAAAACAGTCACATAGTCAGGGTCACTGGGGCCAGGCTTTTACTTCTACAGATTGTTACTTTGGAATTAATTAAAAAGAAAAAAAAAAACCAACAAACTCACGCACAAAGAAACAAACAATGTATTTAGGATTTTGCAAAAGGAGGTATTTTAGCTGATCTTCTAATAAGGCCATATTTTTGTACCAATTCTCACATAAGCAAGATAATAGTGACAAAAGAGCTCTAAACTAAGGAAGTTTTAATTCCTGTACTTAGAAATTTACTCATAAGCACGAGGTTTGTGCTGATGATGGTTAACATTATTTAATTATTCTTAATAATAGTTTAAGAATAATGGGGTCTGAACTACTGCTGTCTGGCAACAATACATTTCAGCCTTGCTGCACATTTTGCAGACATGGCTCAACATACAATATTTATCTGGCTCATGCTCAGGCTATTCTACTTGTAATGAATCTAAGAACTTCTTCATTCTGGATAGTTGCACAAAATTTACATCAATTCAGGCTGAGATTTCTCCTCACAACTTTTCAGTTATCTGAGAAAAGAAGAGTAAAATTTTCTATTTTAACTTAAACACGACAAATCAGTCTATGACATTTAGGAGTTCAATCCCTACAATAGCAGATTTCTCCTTTTCTGGATTCCTTGGTTTTATAAACATGATTCTTCTCCCCTTCTTTGTTTTCTTGGCACAACTCCTCTTTCTAAATTGTAAATGAAAGAATACACATTTCTTATTTTCTCTCCACTCAGAGCCCACAAAAAGCAAGCATGTAGAGCCAAAGCTGTACACATGAAAACACAGTGTCAGTCATCTAAAATACATCTAATTTTAAACAATGACATATGAGTATAAAACTACCATTTCGTAATTCCCTTCTGCTTTATACAGTCAGAGTCAGTGTATGGTACAAAAATCTGTCTTATTTGACACAGATACCTATTAAAAAGACACGGTTGGCACTTTAAAGCACACAGTTCATTAGCTGATTTCAGTGTTTCCTCAAGTGATTATTTAAAGGACCATTGAATACAAAATTATGGTGGCAGAATAACATGAAGTAGCATAAAAAAGCTTAATACTGGTGACATCTTTAACTTGAAGCACTTGATTGTACAAAATATCTTACTTTCCCATAAATGCTTCTTGCACCTACATAACTCAAATAGAAATGCAAAATAAACCTCATAAAAATACCTTGTGAATTATCTCTACAAGCTCTTTTTAATTTAAGAGTATATTTCACATTTACACCCTTGTACTTTGCGCAAAATATTTAAAAAAATTAAATTTCTGGAGAGAAGCTGTTTTACAGTAATGAAAGGAGAAATCATAGATGAAAGCAGAAATCATAAATGAGACATCATCTCATAAAATAAAAAGGCAGCCCACCCAAAATGACAGTGTGTAGAGCTTTATTAAGGCATTGATATCATCTAAACTGATAGGTTTTCTTTAGGTTATCATGTCTCTAAGGTTTTGTGAGATATTGGTTGAGACATTCTTGAAGAACTGCCCCAGAAACCTGAAACTTCCTTATTGTTTGTGTATCTATGCTGCAAACCACCATTCTTCACTACATTGCTCCCCTCTGCATCTCCCAGAATATATTTGGAGTACACTTTAGGCTAAACACAAAGGCTGACAGGCTTTTCCAGAGGCAGACAAAGCAGTACCTGGTGCTGAATGAATTCACAGACAAAAAGGGGATCTGTAGTGCTACAAACCTTCTCAGGCACTGTCAGCCTTACCAGAAAACCACGGGCATGTTTAGGTTCATGTCTGACCACATTAACTTGAAGGAGTCACTTAAGAATAAGAAAGGTTACTTGGTGACATATGGGATCAGTTTCCTTGTTATTCCCTCTTTTACTTTATGCATCTTGACCTTTTCCAGCTATCCCAAGAGGAAACTAATGTGATCTCAAAGAAACATTCAGGCATTGG
Organism: Geospiza fortis; assembly: GCF_000277835.1. NCBI lineage: Eukaryota > Metazoa > Chordata > Aves > Passeriformes > Thraupidae > Geospiza > Geospiza fortis. The sequence continues at coordinate 1,643,524 of NW_005054432.1, read as the reverse complement.
TGTATCATTGCTCTGTAGCTGAACTGCACAAGGATTCAGTTACCATATTTATGTGGCTGAGGTTTCTTAAGGGAACTTCTGTGGCTCAGTATGACTTTTGCAGACATTTGTTAATATTGTTAACAGAAATGTAGCCTGGGAATACTATATTAAAATATCAATTCCTTCTCAGAAAAGAATCAGATAAATATCTGTCCAACATTACTACAGCAATAATTATAATCTCAAACGGTGTAGTTGTGTTACCTGGCTCCCCAGTGGATAAATTGCAAGGTCAGTTTTAGAGAGAAAACTCATCTGCTACTGAAAAATAACACAGTACCAGTTTTGATGCAGTGTGCCCTAGTATTCTTATCCAGCTGAGGTTTTGTTTCCACTTTTATCACTTCAGAAAAAATTAAGACTTGATGAAGGAAAAACACCATCATTGCCAGCGATGACATGCAAGAAAAAAAATATGAAAAAAAGTACAGATTTGGAAGGAGATGATAAAAAAATAGCGATATGCACAACAATGCATCCTACACACACACAAAGAACCCCTCAACAAAATAACAAACAAACAACACCAAAAAATAAAAAGGGGGTAGGTATGTAATGAAATATTTTGCAGATCTCTCATAAATTCCCTGGTAGGTCGCACAGCCCTGGGTACAGTGGTACCCAGAAAGTGATGCAGCACTATTCATGAGAGCACCAGCAAATCTGCTTTTCATTAGCAGCTGCAAGCAGTGATCCTGGTGATGCAGTGAGTCAGGCTTGGTGGCTCACTCACTTCAGCCAAGAGCCTGAGGAAGTTGCTCCACCTCCCTGTGTGCCCTGCCTCCATCCCAGTGGAGCTCACTAGGACCTCTAGGCTTCCTCATAGCTCTTCTTGTTACTCTTACAGAAAGGTAGAGAAAATTTAATGATCAGTGAAAATCCTGGAGGAACTTGACAGGGAGAAAACTGGTTCCCTGGCAGTCATGGTGTGTGGTGACATTCTCCAGCACATGGACAGGTCAAATATTCCAAGGAAAGGGCCTTCTCCCTGGCAGGGCACTCTTGATCCCTCTTTTCCTCAGGACACCAACAAAAGAGGGCTAAAAAGAGGGTGAAGGAACTTGAGGGAAAGCGTGTGAAGCATGGCTGAGGTCACTTGGTCAGCTCAGCCTGGAGAAGAAGAGAATGAGGGGAGACCTTGTAAGTCTTCAACATCCTCACAAGGGGAAGAGGAGAGGCAGACACTGATCTTGTCCCTCTGCTGACCAGTGACAGGACCTGAGGGAATGGCCTGAAGCTGTGTTGTGAGAGGTCTGGGCTGGATATTAGTAAATGGTTCTTCCCCCAGAGGATGGTTGGGCACAAGAATGGGCTCCCCACAGAAATGGTCACAGCACCAAACCTGACAGAGCTCAAGAAGTGTTTGGAAAATGCCATCAAGCACAGGGTGGGATTCTTGGGGTGTCCTGTGCAGGGCCAGGAACTGGACTTTGATGATCCATGTGGATCCCTTTCAACTCAGGATAATCTATGATACCTTAATTTTCCTCTGAGTGTAACACACACTACCAAAAATTTAAGTCCCATCCTACATAAAAAAATGTGGTGTAAAAGAACAATAATGAGCTGGACACTGTGGTCTACACTGTCATTGCTCTTCATAACTATCAAAAAAACCTTATGCTCTAAAATGACTGGTTTCAGAATCAATCCAACCTATTCTCAAATTAGCTTTTCTTTGTAACTGGAGCATCAAAAATTTATTTTATTAGGAAAAATTGATTTGTTTTTTTTTTCCCAGAAGTTGATAAAATCTGACTTTCCTGGTACACTTAGAACATTTAAACAAGACTATAGTAAGAACACTAACAAAATATAGTTATAGAAAGGATATTTTTTGAATCTTTGTGAAAGATTAATGATAGTTATAAAAGGAAAAGCTTACTGATCTGTTATATGACAGACAGCAGCAAATAAAAAAGCAGATTCAGGACTATTAACAAGTATAATTATATTCAGTCATTCCTTTTAAAATTGCTTAAAGCTCAGCTGGATTTAATATTTCCTTCAATCAACAACATGCAGGATGTGCAGAAGAATAAATTATGATTAAAATACAGGCAATATGAAGCAAGGAGATGTAGACCATTAATTTAATTCATGACATTTTCAACACCACTTTTATGAAAGTCATGGATTTTATTCAAATGGACTTTATAGAGCTTTTGAAGTAAGCAGTCTTTGAAGTTCCTCCTTTATTTGTTGTTACACTTATCATGAAATGTCAAAGAAAAATGGTTTATTACTATCAGAGGTGCTTTATTACTCATTTTAGGGGGATTATCAAAATGAGAATCTCCATCCAAGGACAGATTTATCAGGTCATAAATTTTGCACATTATTTTGATAATAAAAATTGGCATTGTAATTATCCAATTCCCCCAGATACTTCCTCTGGAGGAATAAAAGCTGACAAAAACTCTACCACCTTATGAAAGTTTGACTCAGCCTACGCTCATTTTTCCTGCATAATGAGGCAGGAAAATAAATTGTTAAATATAAATTGTTAAAAATAAAGCATGATATTAATATATTCAGTATCTATGAACTAGTCACTATTATAAGTTTCAGTAAATTTAAAGAAACATTTTGAATTCTAATCTTGAATAAAGACTTTTCTTGCTTATTATCAGTATTAGGAGGGTTTTGAATTATTTTTAGAGTATGATATCTATGAATCACTAAGAGTTGATCATAAAAATGAAAAAAACCAAAATCTACATAATGATCATCAAAAATGATCAGTTTCTAGAATGGTTTGGGAGAAGAAATATGGGAAAGAAAGAAAGAAGATAGCATTTTGTCAGAAGGATGCTTTATTTCTCACTTTTGCTTGAGTGTCAAATGATGTACCTTTACTAGGACAGAAAAATAAGGAAGATGCACATGAACTTGCACAGTATTCTCATTTAGGATTAAAAATTGAATTCTGAATAACTTTATAGTATGGAAACAACTACAGAATTCTGCTTCTGAAAAAGTATTTTGCCGTTCTTGGGTAGGAGCTTGAGTAGGAGAGTTTCAAAAGTAAGAAACAAGTGCAGAGCTTAAAATTTCTTGAAGAAGTGAAGTTTTTAGAAAGGAAAACTCAAAACATTCAGAAAGCCAGATCTCTAATCCTGTCAAAATTTTAAATCTCCATCCTCAGAAAACTTTGTGGGCAAGAAGAAAAAATATTACGGTCTTTCCATCTTTGACAATTCAAGATATTTCTTTAAAAAATGGCTCATTGAAAAACTGCTAACATCAGTCACATGCTTTATAAAGATCTACCACTGATTTCAGTTATTCAAATAAAAACTACACTGCATTAACCCATTTTAGAAAGTAGCTATTTCACTCTCCTGCACCAAATGGATGCCAGTCCTTGTGAACAATAGATCTGTGGCCTCTTTTGGCTCTCAATAAAAGAAACATTGAGGAGTTGTTTCTAATTAGGACATCATACATTAAATGAACTGCTGAAAGTCAGTCTTGCAGATTTACAAGGCCTTTCATACTGAGAATGATAAAGGTGCAGAAGAGTATGTGTTACAGTAAAACGAGTCCAGAGTATTTTTTAAATGGCCAGAAATGAAACTCATTTGGAGGAAAATATTCTGTTTAGATTTACCATGGCCTTGCAAAAGTCCCAGTGAAATTAAGAGAAATATTTTTGCCGTAGGGTTCTACACGGTAAAAAAACCCTTCAAGTTGCCTTAATGAGATGTTTGAAAAACAAGAACAAGGATGTGTGAGTGAGTGTATATGTATTTTGTCTTGTGAAACTCAGATCTTGATTTGAATCAGGGCTTTGATCTCTATAGTTTCAGATGGTTCATTATAAAGTCATGGCAAAATCTGCGAAGAGATTCTCCAAACAAGGCATAATGTGCAATTTGGGTCCAAATCTATAACCTGCTTTATGTTTAGTGTTTATTTTCAGACAAACAATTCTCTTCTCACCACTGCCTGAAATTTCTCTGGGGATGGGAAATAGGAAGAAAAGCAAACATCCCAAATGTAAAGTCACAAAGCCCCTAATAGACTTCCAGTTGAAACTTTAGCAAGTGTGTTGTTGGCAAACATTTACTTTTAGCAATATGCAAAAGTGTTCGGTTTTGCTATATGGATTCTGAAACGAAAAATTGACCTGAAATGTGAGTAAATGGAATTTTAGATCATGTTTGTTATCCACTAAATAATTCATTGTTCCATTTTACACATGCAGCCTTTAATTAACTTGCTGACTCAGACGCATGATGCTACTAATCCATTCATTTCCCCAAGCCCACTGAAAAGTATAAAACATGTGTGGGCACAAGCAAAAGACTGGGAGATTATTAAGGAGGAATTTTTAATCAGAAAACCTCAGACAGCTGGATCCTCTTCCCCCAGCTATGAAGACCAGATTGAGGACTGATTGATAACACCTGTTAACTACTGTCTTTTTCCTGAAGCTGTTGAGTCACAAGCCTGTACAACTATTTCTTTCCTGAAATACTGATCACAATAGCACAAACTAGTTAATAATAGTTCTGAGTAAAGGTTTAAGGTAGCTGCATGTACCAAGCATCCAGTTTCTGCCTGACTGGAAAATATATTTAGTAATATAGCCTTCAATGACAAGCAGAACTTGGATAATTTATACTAAAATACATATATATGTGTTTTATAAACAAATATGTCTGAGGAGAATGAATTCTTGTTACAAACCAATTCTGCCTTAAATATATGCAAAAATATCCAACACCTTTTTATAAAAAACCCCATTTAATTACTAAATGTTCTATTTTGTTTTTATAGATGTCTTTGTACGTTCTTCTTCAGGAAAGAACAGATTTTTTTCACCAATGAAATACAAAACAAAGGACTTTCAATAGCATCTATGATAACACCACATATGATAGCACCACATAAACATGATACACTAAGTGAAGTATTGGGAATGAAAAAAACTGTTACAGCAGAATTCCAGCAGCTAATAATTCTTCCTTTTCTCTGTTTCAGATAAGATAGTTCATTTTTCTTGAAGACCTCTTTTCACCATATTACACAGACTTAAATTTCACTCCAGCCTGTTTTACCTTTGCAAGGCTTTTAATAGAATGGTATCAATAACTGTTTTCTGTGGACAAACACCATAGGAGTGAGAGACAGATGCAATTCCTTCATTCCTCTCCCTTGATCCTAGTCTACATAATTAAGTATCAGACTAGATAATCCCTTAGGTCCGTTCATTATTCCAGTCTATTTAATACCAGCATATCACTCTGGGATAGGTTACAGTGCTCTTACAGGCCTTAAAATGTGTAGGTTCCAAGATTTACAAGGTAACTGGAGTTGTGACCTCCTTCCTGGGGGAAGGGAAGAGGCATTAAAGGAAGGATAATTCAGAGAAATGTGACTTAAGTGCAGCACTAGAGCTATAACCCCTCAAGTTATTTAAACCTTTGTCTTTTACCACATAGTCCCTGCTGGGTGAAATCTCCAGTTGGCCTAAAAGACTTAATCACCTCTGGCTGGATGAGTATTAGCAGTTCATTTGCATAAGTACTTGTCATTATCATTAAGTGTGTTTGCTTTCAGATATATTTAAGTCCACATTAACTCCTTCTTGCTTGACATTATGATCTCAAACTGGCAGTGGTGGGCTGCATTGTATTTCCTCTGAACCAGCCTCCTACTTAAGGACAGCTGTATTCTTTAAATACTCATCTAAACGAAACAATTCCATCTACTGCATGAAAAATTTAAGATACATAACTTCGGTACAAAGTCAAGATGTGGTCGCACAGAAACGAAAATACAGGCTCTAAAGCATAAAACAGTGTATGAAATGGAGTGGAGTAACCCAGTTGCCAGAACACCTCCCCCTGGGGCTCAGAAATCTGTGCTTGTCATCATAGTGCTACACAGATCACTGCAACAGGCAAAATTTTAAGTATCTGCAACTCAGTGTAAAGCCAAACCCTAGGGTAAAGCATCCAGTCACTGTGCAAGAGATGCAGATTTACCAGGACACTCAGGAAGCTTACACTCCTCTGCCATACAGTCTGACAAAACAGCTGGACTGTCTGCTTCTGTTCTTCATTGTGTTGGCTGTATGCAACATTTAGGGAAAAAAATGGAAAAAAATTCTTACTGTCAGGGTGGTGAGGCCCTGACACAGGTTCCCCAGAGAAGCTGTGGTTGCCCCATCCCTGGAAGTGTTCAAGTCCAGATTGGATGGGGCCTCTGAACAACCTGGGACAGTGGAAGGTGTCCCTGAGCATGGCAAGGGGGCTGGAACACAATCACCTTTAAGGTCCCTTCCAGCCCGGGCCATTCTTTGATTCCGTGGACACTGGGAGGTGTCAGGAAGAAGAATCAAAGAGCTCTCAGGAGAAGCACAGTGCTCCTGTTTGGGGCTGGCAATCCCAGCCTTCCTCAAAGTCTGAGCAGCTCTGTGGTAATCCTGGGCATGGACCTTCTCAAGGATCTCTCTCCTTTTTTCCCAGAACATGAACATTTTGGACTTTCTAAGACAAAGACAGCCTTTGAGATGAGGGCACTGAAGCCTAGGGAATGCAAAATGCTCCACAAAACAGAGATAGATTATTTACCTGCTGGGTATGGTAAATAACCAAGAAGAGAAACCTGCCTCTAAAGCTTACTTTATGGACTTCTAGACATTTTAAATTGGTAAAAAACAGAAGCAAACTTGCGATCTAGAATGAAATGAAGAACCTCTGATGAGCATGAAAAATCTAATAAGCTAAAGAATCACATCCCTTTCACTTGGTCTCCCCTCGGAGCATGTGAGTCCTGAGGGACTGTTTCTGTACCTAATTTTGGAGAGCATCTATCTTGAAAAATTTATTACTCTGAAGAGAGCATATATTCAGACTGAGACAAGAGTTTTAACTAGAAGTAAAATCAAACTTTGGTGTTCCACTGCATAGGAAAGCAGCCTAACAAGCCACTGATATAGAAGTTAAGGACTATGTATCACTGGCTTTACTTGAAAAGCATTTCAACATAGTTTTAAACCAAAACATTTAAAAATTATTTAGAATAAATATCTTATAATTTATTTTTAAAAGCAATTTATTTCGTCTGACATTTTCCAGAAATGTTCAAACTTTACAGACTGGATGGGTATTTAGGTATGAATCTGTGTAGTTTCTGACTTAGTTTTGCAGAAACAGAGACTGGGTCAGTTCTAAGCCTGCCACATGACATTTAACTTATTAACTGACAAGAACTCAAAAGAAACTTAAAAGAGAACTTCACAGGAAGATTAGACAGCTCTAAACATTTTGTCTCAACATCTGAGCAGGTTTTTTGAACAATAATTTTTACTTCAGATGTCAGATGCCCAGTTCATGTTCCCAAAATAACTGTTCACATCTCCTTCCTCTCTGCTGACAATGAACAGATTACTGCAGTCTGTTCTTCTAATGTACACAAAGTAATATTTCAGAACATTTCCTCAAACCTCCTTAAGTCAGTGGTAAAAATATTCCTTACTGATTCCTGAAAACATGGGTTACAAAAACCCCTTCTGCTGCAGTGACAAAACATGTGGTAATGACAGCCTCAGGCTTCCCCATGCAAAAGTTAGGCTACAAACATCTTGAAAACCTTTCTTGTATTTTCACAGTACAAGACTTTAGGCAAAAAGACTAATGTAATCTGCTGCTATATCAAACTAACATATTATATATGCAGGTCACATTAATAATTAATTTCTTACATATGGTATAAAATACACATTTTTACATCTATTATTTTTCTTGAGAATAACATGTGTGAACTGTATTTTGCATACAGCTTTATTTATATTTGTGGCAAACTATGTATAAACACATGTTTATGCGCTCAGAATGGATGTTTTTAATAAAAGTTACAGTCAGGATTCTTAACTCATTGTTTTCTACAATCTCACTATTCAAAGTCTTTTAGGAAAAGAGGGATCAAAATAAAACAAATCTGTTGTTTTATTTTTTTAGTATCTCCTAAGCTGAAACATTGATAACAGAAACTTAAGTTGGAGGGCAAAGGAAAACAGACTTGTTTAGAAATCTTAAATGGGTAAAGTAAACAAAGTGAATATCATTTGGTGGAAATCTACAAAATAGAATTATAATCTTTCGAGAAGTTTTATCAGTGTCTTGGGTACAACATTGTTTAGCAACTTTTCATACTTGTTTCCAAAATGGATGTGTACAGTCCTCACCTCATGCAATATTTTCCTACAAGCAGAAAGCCTGAATTGCTGCTTACGTTAATGTGCACCAGATCATGCCTGCTTTCAACAATTCATATTAAATCCACGTTATCTCTGCATGTACTTGTGATAAGCTTGTAAACCTGCAAACAACATTCATCAGTATATTCACAGCTGAAATTAATTTTGCATCTTCTCTACTAACCCTCTCTTCCAAGGGATTTGTAGAAATAATTTCCTGATAACGTCGAAATGTCACTCATATTTCCCAAATTTTAATGTCAGGCATAGTCACCTCACTTCCTGAAAATATCACAAAATACATTTTAAAAGCAAACAGGATTGAACATTTATAAATCCAACAAGAACATGATGAAAAATAACACTAGGACAGAAAAATTGTCAGCCCTAACCAACTCTGGCAAGTGAGGTACCATGAATATTCCTACTTCCATTCCTGTTCACAACACAAACAGACCTCTGAACTGAAGCCTGTGAAATACTGACACAAGAACAGAACTTCCTGAAGCATTTTCTACTTAGGGACTGCAAGAATTTTTTCTTTTAAACATTTGTTTCTAAAGCTCAGAGAATGAACAAGATATGATAGCATAGCATGCCTGCCATTCTCAATATGCTCTAAACTAGTCAAATGCATCAAATATAACTGCAAATGTATGATATAGAAAAGATTTCCCATTACAAATAGTTTATTTTCTATTTTAAAATAGAACTACAGTAAATATGACAAGCAGGTTTGTCAAACACAAGTCTACCTGAAAGACAGCATTATATTTGAAACCATGACATTCCAAATGGAAGCTAGATAATTTTAATTTTTTCATCATTTAATTGATTTCATTATACAGTTAAGAGATTCGGTCCTGGTTCTGCTACTAGTACAGAAACCCCCATTTGGGAGCCAGGCACTTTGCTTGATTGAGACAACTCTTATTCTATTTCCTGCAGATAGATTGATAAAGGGCAGTGGTAACTTTAAAAAAAATACATAATCGCAAGTAAATTTTTCTTGAAGTTGATGGCACCTCAGCCTGCAGCTCACTATACACAGGTAAACAGTCTAAAACACAAAGCAGAAGTCAGTGGAGTATTACAGTACATTTTTTGCCTTATCTCCATAGCCATTAGGCTAAGCGTCTTGGAAAAGAAAGCTATGAAGTGTATTAATTACCAATAGGTTTCTCCCCAGAATGCTTATGCACTTCAGTCTCTTCACATGTTAAGCTCTTCAGGATAATAACTTAAAAAAGCTATTTGCTAGACAACAATAAAACTAAAAACAAAGCACCATTAAGTAAATGGGTTTTTTACCTAATGGCAATTAACTCAAGTGATTAGGTAAACTATATTAATGCACATCACTCCTTATGTCAATAATTTAATATTCGCCAAAATAATTTACACAAACACAGATAAGGATTTAAGAGAATAGAAAGAGGAATTAATCTAATGCTCTCTGAGTCAATAAAGGAGTCCTGTGAAGGCAGTTCCAGTTGTTACTCACAAAACACAAGGGAGATGGGCTGGGGTGGTTGCTCATGGGTTTCCAGAGGGAGAAGGGAGCTTTAGGTTTTCATAATTGGAATCACCAAGTGCCACAAACCATAGCAACAGCTGCCAAGCTTATGAATGAGGACCTGGAATTAAGTATCCCAAATTTGGATCTTGCTGCCATTAAATATAAAATTTAGACTCCTAAGTACTGATGATACGTGCCATTAGATATCATGTTTAGATTCATCAATGCTAATGACCTACATGGAAAAATTAGTACAGTAAAAAAAAGGTCTGTAAACCTTTCCATTCTATCTACAAAAAGTCTCAGAATAAATGAAATTAATACTATGTTCTCTGCTTTCTGATGCACAGTGTGGCATGACAATGGCTTTTACTTTGTCTTTCAAAGTTCACTCCAAGACGAGTGAGGATAGAGTAATCCTGCAGCTGTAAATTACCATAGTGACTGTCTTTCTCAGCTAAAGTGAGAGCTGTATTACAGTATATTTACAAAACCATGATATAGTAACCAACAGAACAATGAACAGGAATGCCACCATGTCAGCTAGCGCAGGACTGGGTAATCTCCTGAAAAAACTGCTCATGGCTTGGATGGGTGCACACTGGGTAAACACTGACTGGATGGTCGAGCACAGTGTGATGGTGAATGGAGCTACATCCACCTGGGATAAATCAGTCGTGGGCCTCCCCATGGGCTGAGGTTCAACACAGGCCAGGTCCTACACTTGGGTCACCATAACCCCCTCCAGCCCTGCAGGACTGGGGCACAGTGACTGGAAAATGGCCCATCATGATGAAAGGACCTGGGGGTGCTGGTCAGCAGTGACTGAACATGAGCCAGCAGTGCCCAGGTGGCCAAGAAGGCCAATGGCACCTGGATCAGCAGTGGTGTGGCAGCAGGACCAGGGCAGTGACTGTGCCCTGTGCTGGGCATTGCTGAGGTCACACCTCAATCCTGTGCTCTGTTTTAAGCTCCTCACTGAAAGAAGGACATTGAGGGGCTGGAATGTGTCCAGAGAAGGACAACGGAGCTGGGGAAGGGTCTGGAGTATAAGTCTAATGAGGAGCAGCTGAGGGAGCTGGGGGTGTTTGATCTGGAGTAAAGGATGCTCAGGGGGGACCTTATCACTCTCTACAACTGCCTGACAGGAAAGGTTAGTTTTGGTGAGGATTGGGCTCTTCTCCTAGGAAACAAGCAATGAAATGAGAGGAAATGGCATCAAACTGCAACAGAGGATGTTTGGAATGGATATTGGGAAAAAATTCTACATGGAAAATACAGGCTGCCCAGGAGAGTGGAGTCACCATCCCTGGAGGTATTTAAAATGGATGTGGATGAGACACTGAGGGACATAGTCTAGTGGTGGAATTGGTAGCACCAGGTTTATGATTGGACTCAATCTTAGAAGCATTTCTCAGCCAAAAAGGTTTTATGATTCCATTCTGATCTTCATTCTATTATAATGTAAGGAGAGAGATCATCTCACATTTCCTGTAAATACTGATTTCTTCCCTTTTATATCTTTCAGAATAGTCAAGCTTAAACTGAAACTTTGGTAGTTTTTATGGAGGGTCCCATGAGAAAATGATATACAGTGATCAATAACATCAGTTGCAAATTCTGACTCTTTCATTTTCACACCAAAATGTTGTAAATGACCACACTAGGAAAATACTACTGAAAACCTGTACTTTGTGTTTCTACTTGAAAACTTTTGCAGAAGTGTGCAGTTCCTTGGGTTTCTTTAATTAAAAAGGCTCTATTAATCATACTAACACTATAACCCTCACTTGCCAGACTCCCGAGTTTCAACAATTAGGTTTAATTGTTTTTCAACAATGTACACTTTAGTATGCATTAAGGGGCAAATAAATTTTCTTATGCAGCAGGAACTTCTCCATTGCAATGTCATTAGGTTTTTTTTTCATTATTCTTTTAAGTACAGAATATTTATAAGTATAAATATTCTTTTTAATAGGAAGTGCAACCAGAAGGCCACTTTTCATCCCTTTATTTTATGTCTCTGCATCATTTGTAAGCATAAAATAGAGAATTAGGGTATTGTTGCCCAAGCATGATCTAAATGTCTGTTTATTCTTTCTTTAAAACAACTTCTTTGTCTTCCATCCCTAGGCAAGTTCCAAATAATGCATGTCTTGGTAACCTCTCAGGTTCTCCATCCAGTAATTAAAGTTTTGGCTTTTAAAGTAAAGCAACATGCTGTGCAGAGTCGACACAGAGTGCAACACCCAGCTTTTAACACAAAAGGGAATGGCACCATATTGATCATAAAAGGTGGCTCTTTCACTCCTTTCTACTGGTGGAAAAAAATCAGCACAACATTAAGTTGTCTTCTGACCTACTTTTGACTTTCCCTGTGAAACTTTTAAATGAAAGAAGACTTAATTTCTCTGATGCAAAACAGACATTGTGATGTTTGAATCAGAGGGGCTGGAAGGATAAATACAGGTGTGTATTAAAATTCAGAGAAACGTCCTTATCTGGGAGCCTACATCTTCCACTTTCTTAGTGCTACATCTTGCACTCAGCTCTGAATGTCAGATTTTCCACAGCACAATGACACTTCAAAGCAGCACTTGTCTCTGCTCAAGTAATGTGATGGCAGAATTAAAGGGATGATCCACAATCTGGTGTAAACTAGAGCTCATTAAAAATAAGAACATTCTCCATAAATTTAAGGTGAAAAGATATCTTTTATCAGGCTTTAAAATTTGCATTAGCTGTGCAGGAAGGCAGCATCTGAGCTGCTAAGCAAGATGGCAGCTGTTTGGACATGCATGATAATGTTCTCTGACCTTGCTTCTACTAACACATGTGGGACCATGTGCCTCAATCTCATGGCAATATTGAGAAAATAGCCCCACAAAAACTGGTAATTCTCACAAGAGGTGGTGGCAGAGAACTTAAAATTACATCCAAGGTGATTGCCTATAAGAGAAGTGGTTAAAGAAACCAAAAAGGGAAAAGCAAATCTTGTCGTTCTGAGCAAGGCACAGTGCCTCTGGTTCAAGATGAAGTTATTAAAGCAATACCCAAATACTCCAACTACTGCTGTCTTTAAAGAAGTGAGCAAGCAAAAAAATTCATAATAGTATATTAAAATTCAAAGAATTTGAAGGACGTAAGAATAAGGAATCTTGTTAAAAGTAAATTGAAACTGGCTACTTAGACGTGATCCTTGTAAGGGGCATGGAATCTGTTTGAAAACAGCACATTGTAGGTTCAGGGTGCACTAGGTATTAACCACTAAAATCAGTCTATGAACACCCACCAGAAAAAAATCAAACACCAAAATCTAACCCAAAGAAAAACCTAGGATAACCAAACACAGTCCCTATTAAAAGTAAGATACACTTCTGAATTAAGAGCACAGGAATCAAAATAAATGAAAACAAAGAATGCATAGTATGGGGCAAGCTAGATTTCAAATCAAAGGCAGACCAAGAAGATTTTGAGAAATAATTTGCTAAGCTCATAAAAAATGCCCTTAAAAGCCAGTTCTAACACATTAGGAGCAGTAAGCTGGCAAGGGTCTGTGAGGCTGAGAGATGACAGAAAAAATTTTAAATAACTTCATTGTGCCCTTCACCACAGAAAAACACATATTTTCACTATTGCATCTTTCTTAATACAGGAAAATTTGAATAAATGGTCTCAAACAGAAGTATCAATAAAAGTGGCTTTCAATAAAACAGAAAACAAAATTACTAGTTGTATGGACTCAATGGTGCTCATTGACTATTTCTAAGGGAGCTTTAAAATATAGTTTTAGAACTCCTGTGTGATGCATTTCACCACTTTTAAAAATCACAGCCTCACACAGAACAAATGAGTGACAAAAGCACCTCTGGGGATCACTTAGTGATCTGTTTCAAAAGCCTTAGTAAAGTCCAGATAGACAACACCCAGTTCCCTGCCCTCATTCCCCAAGTCAGCTGCCTCAGTGTGGAGAGCTGTCAGGCTGTGGAGGCATCAACTCATACTGGTGGCTGCCAATCCTTGAGCCTTAAGGAGGGTCCTGCGGTTGCTAGAGCCAAATTGCTGCTGTAACCTTCAGCTGCCCATAAGGTGCTGATTTGGAAGGCCCATCCACTCCCATCCTCAAGCCTCTCCTCCCAGGGACAGGGTGGAAATCCAACCCCTATCCCCCTTGCCCTACACCCTCTCCCCCAAACCAATCACAGCTGACATGCCTTGGGTCTTCCCTGGCTGTGGGGGAACCATCCAAGGGCTGGATGAACCTCAGTCTTTTCTCCACCATGTCCAGGCTCCCAGCCAGCAGCAATCCTTCCTGGGCAGCATGGCAGGCAGGGCCCCCCATCCTCTGCCTCAGAGAGTCTCCATCCTGATGCCTCATCCCTTCTCCCAGCACTGCCCTGTGGCTCAGGTTCTTGGCTGGATGCAGGTCCTGGTGCCTCCTCTGCATCTCAGGTGCTGACCTGATCCTCCTTCTGTGGCCAAAGCCCTCCAGCCTTTCCTGTCAGAGGTTGGATTTCTATTTCACAGCCCCAATAGCACAAAACCTGCCTGCTCCCTCTTGGGTATCCCTGGGGACTGAGACTCCCCTCCTCTCTGGGGTCTCAGGGAATCTCATCTATCTCCTGGTCACCTGCAGTGTTGTGCCCCTTTTCCACATCTCCCCTCTGTTTATTCCCTGTGCCAGAGTCAAGGACAATGGGGAAGTAACAGCAGATCTTGAGCAGGACTTTAGCAATGCCTGAACATTGTACATGTCCCACATCAGGGAGATCAATAAAAGGCATTGGAAAAGATTACACTTGCTGGATGAAAAGATAAATTTAATGTATTAGGTACACAATAACCACCAGCTTTTATGGATGGAAATAAATCTTTAAAAATCTACTGGAATTTTTTGGGGAAAGTAACTGTAAATAGATGAGTGTGATGAGGGCAATATAGAGCACATGGATTTCCACATCACTTTTGACAAAGTCTCTCGCTAGAAAATAAGCTACAAAAGGGGTAAGAGGTATGACCAGGTTATGAGCTAACAGAGGTTTAGGAACAAGAAACAAAATAGCCAGTATTTACTCTGAGGATAAGTTCACTACCAGAAGAGCTCTGCAGAGCTGTTATGTAAAGGCATCTTAATGTTTAGTATGTTCATAAATCTGTACAGAGTAGATATGGAGATGAACAAGCTGATTCTTATTAATAGTGGTTTGAAATTTACATGGACTATTAAAAGTCAAAATGTTCTCATGATACCAGATAATATATTTGGTAATATATTTGTAAATATAACAGAGATGTGCAGGGAAAATACCAAGTTTCCACCTCCCAAAACAGAGATTTTGAAGATCTTCTGGATATTTGGCCATACTTATCAATTTAATCTTCAGCTGCATTCTGAAGGAGAGTTAATGTCAGGAGAATAGAGAATAAATAGAAAGTTCATATCAACAGAAAAATCTCTTAAACATACGACTTTTGAATGCTGTATGTTGCTCTGATAGCCCAATTATGGAGGAAAAAAAAGGATACAGAACTAATACAAGAAATAGAAAAAGGGCTAAATAAAAGGATAAAGAAGTAACAAAGTTTAAATCTTTTAACACTTTTTGGAAGGAGATAACTGTGGGGGAAAGACATGTCTACTTCCACAGGCAAAATTTCAAAGAAACTGATAAAATTTATATGGTGAGTAAATATGATTTTATCTTCCTCAGAATGCAACAACTAGAGGCATCAACTTAAGTTATCACAGAGCCGTTTAGAAAAGAGCAAGTACAGGGTTTTTTGCCACAGGGTAGGTAATTAAGCTGTGGAACCTTTTAGCACAGGATGTATATGTCAGAAACTGAATGTGTTGGAAAGCAGTTAAAGGAATTCACAGAAAGGTTTGTGAATTATATAAAACACAAAGATGGATACCTCAGCTTCACAGCCTTCAGAAAAGGCTGTAGCTTCCAAAATGAGAAGGTTAGGGCACAGGGAATATGATTCTGTTTTTATACTCTTTCCT
Organism: Geospiza fortis; assembly: GCF_000277835.1. Taxonomy (NCBI): domain Eukaryota; kingdom Metazoa; phylum Chordata; class Aves; order Passeriformes; family Thraupidae; genus Geospiza; species Geospiza fortis. The sequence goes on along the minus strand of NW_005054432.1, from coordinate 1,627,744 downwards.
CAATCATCTGCTAATGGACACATGCTAAACAGAAGGCCAGAATAACTGCACCTTCAGCTGGAGCCAGGATAGCTGTTCATAATTTCTTTAAAATTAAAAATGAACTATTTCCCTAGAATTTCAAATCCTTTATAATTTCAAAGTTCTCATTGAGATAGTTCATTATGAATTAGATTGATGAATGAAGAGAATAAAGTTTAACAACAATTATGTGGTAACAAACACACTTTAGATATTTCTAAAAAAGAAAAAACATACTTTTAATTAGTAGCAGCAGGAGAATGTAGATGTAAATTGCAGTTTATTTCCTTTTTTTTTTTTCCTGAAGAAGAAGTGGGAATTTAAAAAGCCAAACAATTGATTTATTCTCATCTATATTTCTATTTGAAAACTATGAAACTCTCCTGGCAGCTTTCCATACATCACTGCATTCCTAATTATCAAGGTGAACATTTAAATTTGCTTTATCTACTCTTTACCTTTAAAACAGCATTTTCTCCCTGGATTTCAGCTAAACACAGCTGGAAACTCTAGATAAACGCAGCCATTTCTGATGGAGACCAAAGTGTCTCTCAGATGTTCCCTCAAATGTGCTAAAAAAGCTACAAACTGAGTCACTTCCACAGTAATGGGATTAGAAATAGCCTGCAGGGAAGCATGTGCCAAATGGTGCCAGCTAGCAAGGATTATAACAAAAAACTGTGACATTATAAAAATACCTCAGAGTGAGGCTCTGGGTGGTGGAATTGTGACTTGCCAGCTCAAAGGAATGTGCCTCATTAAAATGACGGGAGAATGCCCAAGCACTGATTTGTGCAGAAACGTGATCCTCCTGATAGCTCAGTAGCTAGTTTTTTTCAAAAACCTTGTCACTTGACCATCAAATTCATAAATGTCAATTAGAGCTAGAAAAAAAAATAGTGAGAGGGCATAATGGGGCAAAGAAGGGAGGGAGAGAATGGGAAGGAACGCTGGAGGGGGATCAAGTTTTAAAAGTTTGGGATTTCTCAAAATTTCAGACCTAAGGCAAAAAAAAATCAACCAAACAAAAACCACATGGTAATACAGCACAAAGATCAAGGGCAAGCATGCTTTTTAACCCTGTATTATGGAAAACATTCGAAGACAAAATGCTCAAATTAGCTCTTAGGCGTCCACAGAATTTCAAAGATGAAAGCTGATGAAGATTTAGAGGGTGCTCAGCATTTCTGAATTGTTTGTTTGGCACATAAAGCCAGAGAACCCTTCTCAGGTCCCTGTTCCTACATCACAGTCTCCAACCTCTTGACAGTTTTTGTGGCCTTTCCCTGAGCTCACTCCACTCTATCCACATCTCTCTTGTGCTGGAGAGCCCAGCACTGGTCCCAGCACTCCAGAAAGGTCTCACCAGTGCCAAGTAGAGGGGAAGGATCACTCCCCAAGCTTGCTGGCAGTACTTTTCCTAATACCACCCAGCATATCATTAGCCTGCTTTTGGCAAGGGCACGTTGCTCACTGCTGTCCTGTTCTGCAGTTTGCACCAGTAACAATGTCAGGCAGTTCAGATTGCTTCAATCCCTATTGTCGTTGATTCAAATGAAACTTAAACCAAAAGTGATTGAATATAGAGAGTCAAAATGTAAACTAAGTCTCTCAGATCTTAACAAGAAAACAATATAGAAACTAAGTTGACATCAACAGGCAGCTAAGTAGAAATCCATATAATTAATTTTCCATTCCCAAAATACAGTTTGAACCTGCCAATGTATTTTCATTTATTGTTTAAATATTTAAATATTCAAATTCTGGTTAATGCATGTTACAGGACCAGCTCTTTTTAAAAATTTCTTCTGGGTTTTCTTTTCCTTTATTTAATCTTACCAGAAAAGTCAAGTTCAATTAGTAGCTCTGGGAATTAAAAAACTACAGAGGTGAATAAATTTTTCAGAATATGTTGCCATACAGACAACTCACTATACTTAAAAAAAATTAAACAGTTCATTTTTAAAAAAGCTCTTCAGTATTATTTTGCTTCCTTACTTGAAAGTTTCAGCTCAGTGTAGATAACATGGAATAGTGTATATTCCATTGGCCAGCAAGTAAGTGCTCTTAAATTAAAATAAGGTCCTGTTCCTTTAGCTGCAGAACCACATGTGATACTGTACATGCAAGTGAACTCCAGTACAGTTCAGTTCCTTCAGAGAACATCCTCAGTGAACACACTGTGCTAGAGGCAGTCAGCTGCATTAGTGCTCCCATTCATTTCAAAGTCATCTGTTCCTTAATGCACTTTGTCTAAATATTTCATGAAATAGATGTCAGGCATCTTAACTGGTTTTAGCCCTCCCTGTTGTCCTGTGATTAAATATTTCCTCAGTGAAGTCCAAGGGGAAATAAGCCTTTAAATTTATGATTGAGGTAAAGAAATAAACTTGGAGTGTGACTCACTTGCCACTCTTCCATTCAGGTGCTTCAAGGCATATCCTGTGCATTATTAGGTAGGAAATTCAGGGTACTGACTGACTCCAGCAGAGCTAGGGCAGTTTATACCAGCCTTCCATGAAGGATAGCAAATAGTGATTTCACAAGCATTTTAGATTGAAACATTAGTGATCTTTAGTTATGGCTACCTAGACCTTCTCATCCTCATGCTATAAACTATCTAAAAAATTCTGTGTCTTATTTTTATGTAATAAATATAAATAAGTGGGTTTGTACAAAAAAATTGAATTTTTTTTTTTAACTCCACTGGTGTAGAAGGGGTAAGAATCCTTGAAAAAGTTGTGATTGGCTCTGCAGATTCAGCATGCACAAGGTGGGGAGTGGATGATGGGAAGCACCCTACACTGATTCCTGTGTAAAAGCTTCCCTTATTTGCTAATATCCAGGATCATCTAATTTTCTACATCAGAATAGTAATAATCCAAATTACTTCTTAGTTCCACCTGACCTCTAGTCTGTCTGATTTTTGAGTCACCAAATAAGTTACATTAGGGTAGATCCTTTCCAAAATCAGGAGTAAATAAGAGGAAAAGCATTCAGAGACTAGATCTGTCCTGTAACAGTTTATTTAATATCTGCAGTTATCCCAAAGTCCTGAGTCTTTCGTGCTTGAGTGTTTGTACAGCAGCAAACACAACTCATCATGACTCTTTTCTTGGGCATTCCAACACAGCCAGTACACTAAACTTTGTCACTGAGTAACATTTTAAAAGCAATTCCCACTGACCTTTTGAAAAACACACCAAACCCCCTGGTATGGCGGACAGCACCAACAAAATGACATTATAGAGCTCCTCTAAAGGCATGAGTTTTAAGATATGTATGTGTTAGAAGCAAGGCTGTCTCAACTGAGTGTGCAAGCAGGCACTTTCTCTGCTACAAAACAGCAGGGCAGTTTTTTTTATCTTTTGGGTCAAGCCTAGGTGGAAACAAATACTAGTTTTTAAGCTTTGCTGGTTTTGAGTCAGTCTTGCTAGGTCTATGAAAAGGAAATAATAATGTTATTGCAATGAAGGTAATGCAAACTCATAAGCATCAATTCTAGAAGTTCCAGTGCAGGACACCAGAGGATGTTCTGCATGTTGGAAGCACTGAACATGCTGTGGTTTGAGGGTCTGGCCCCTTTCTCTGCTATTGAGCAAGTTGCTGAACTCCTGAAAGTTGAGTGCTCAGGAAATTTTATTAGCAGAGTGCTATAAAGGTCAAGATAATACTATATTCCATTTTTCTTTTCTCCATGTTGAATGATGGATTAAGAACTTCATTCTCTTTATAAGTTAGAGGAAAAGAAAAAATATATGCTGGGCTGGATACTCCCTGATCTAAAAATGGCCCTGCTTCAGTTGCCTGCTGTGAAACCAGAGCACCATATATCACTTGATGAGGCAATCCTACATATATGTTATGATAAAATACAAAAATAATCGTGCAACTACTCCTTTGACATGGAAAATCTGTTCTTTGATCTATAATCCCAATTCAGTTTATAAAATCTGTTTACACTTATTCCACATATAAATGTATTTTGCACATAAAATGCGATCAGCAGTTTTAATTAGGACTATATGAAATTCTGATAGATGGATATTTATCAGCTAAATTGCCAAACTATCATTCCTCAGCAACATTCAGAATCCCACTAATAGCCAGCAAGTTGGTACACACAGGTATAGAAAAGCACATAAACCAAGGATGTAGTGGGCTGTAACTGTGAAATATTGCTGCTTGTTTCTGCCTCACAGATTTTAGATTAGCCCTTGCTGTCTAGAAGCACTGTTGAATAATATGCTACCACAAAGTACTAAGGATTGAATTCTTCTTCTAAAAATTTGTCCTGTATGGTAAACAATACATCATCTCATCTCTCCCTCTCTCTTTAATATTTTAGATAGTATTCTATCTCTGCTTGCATATATATATATATAAATATCCAGATTCATAAACTAATTGAGGATACAATCACTATAACATGAAATAAATAGAAAATTTGCTATGACTTTCAGGATCTATGAACACAATAGTTCCTCTGACACAGCTAGTTTCTTCAGCTGCTAATAATAATAATAATAATAGAACTTCAAATGGGTTTTCTACAAATACAGGACACACAACCAGCTCCCATAACACCACTGGCTTCTCGAATACCCTTCTTGCCATACTTTTCCACTCCAATTTGAAGAAGTCCCCCTCCTGCTCTCCCTGGCTAACCCTGCAGTGGTGGCATTACAATCAGAGTTAGGGGTTAGCACAATTTCTGGTACAACCTCCTCCCAAAGCCTGAGTGCCCTTTCTCTGCTATAAACACCTTTCAGATAGGGAGTCAGGCCAGAGATCTGAAAATATCCTTGGGGAAAACTAGCATTTATCATCTTGTCCACAGTAAAGTGAGAAGGTTAGTCAGCTGTTGTTGTGCTCCTGAATCTGCTAAACTGCTCCTGGCATATGGAAACACATGAAGTTCATTCAGTCTGAAAGATTTCACAGATAATGGAAAGATCAATCCAATTTTTAAAAGGGGGAACTCTAATGGCCATATCTAAATAGCAATCACTGGCTACAAACATATTGGGTTTTTTCCCTCCTAGACCAGGGATTTGAGTTTTAAAAATGCATTGTTTAGAAAAACCTTGGTGTGAAAATATTCTCATGTCCAGCTTAAACTGTTTGACAGAAATGTCACAAGCTCTGGTCATGAGTAGCCAACATGAGTATAAAGGTGGTGAATACTGCACCCTTTTTTTCCTCTTGAGCACAGAGCACCAAAGTAAAAATGTAAAAAAAATTCCTAGGTTTCAGGGTTTCATTTGAAATTTACTGTAACCTTAGCAAGCAGAGCTCTATGACTATTAAAGAAAATTGTCACATCCCAGAGGAGAGGAACATGACAGAGATGTGAGGTCTTGGAGACCTTGCCATTCACAGCCCCTCCACTGACTCCTGAAAAACATGCTCACAAAGTTTAGAATTCATACACTCTCATATGATGTTAGACAGGTTTCAGACTCACTCTGAGAAGCCTGATGTTCATACAATTAAAACAGCCCCAACGGAGCTGCTGCTTTTTCATACTATGTCTATGCAAATCCAAGATTTACCTAATAATTTTTGCGTCAATAAACCGGATAATATTGCTCTGAATTTGGGCACCCTTTTTGGGATGAAGTTATACAAAAGTGTCACTAACATCAAGCTCTATTTATCTTGGCAATAATTGAAAAAAAACTCTTAGGATTTTCAAATCTGTAGAGTGGGATTTTGAAAAGGTTGCAAAGACAACCTGTCATGCTGTGCAGAAAACAAACCAGCAAAGCCTATAATCTTGCAGGTCAGAGGGAAATATATTCTTTATCTGGTCATTGATATTGATTAACACTGTAACAGTCATAAAGCATCTCAGGAAACCATGGAAAAAAGAAATATGATTCATACAGTTTGTGAGACATTTCTTTCACAAGCAAAAGTACTATGTATATACTTAAACAATCCAGATCAAGACTAAAACAACCAAACCAGCAACAAATCTTGTTGTGAGACTTAGCTTGTTTCCTTTCAATGCCTGAATACTACAAAATCAACAAAAATTTGTGCCAAGAGATTGGAGTTTCTTCTTTTGTGTCACAGAGTCATGGCATAATAAGCTGGTTTAATATTACACTCTCAATTTTACCCTGGTTAAACCTGGATAATGCAAAAGTAAAAAAATTGATTCCTCTAAATAAAAAGCTCTCTAGACTACATAAGTGTGCTTTTTTTATCCCCTCCTTAATAATAGTGTCAGTCTTCTTTCTAATGAAAACACATTTGAAAGGAAAAAAAACCAAAAATACCAGATCAAAGCAACTTAAAAAGATATATGATATTTTTTAAAGAAGATAAGACACAAAATAAAACCAAGCAACACGAATAAAAAACTTCCGATTTTTTTCCCCCCAGTTTCAATAAGCTTTTTTTTTTGTACAAACAAGGCAAAACTTCATAGCTCCAGTTGTTGCTGGTAATTTTACTTATCCTTTTACAATCCTTATTTGTTTTCTCTGTGGATACTCTGTCAATATATGCATTTCTGTGAGATTTTCTGTTTCAACATGCTAAAAACAAATTTATAACACACTAAGCCTGCACTGTGAAGTTTCTGATATTATCTAGAGCAATGATATTGTTGAATTAAAGCAAAAGCCTTGTCAAAAAGTCATTAAAATCATTGCCCATGCGCTACAAGTAACACTAAAGAACTCCTGATCTAGTTTCAGCACAAACATGTTCTTCTAGCCTCTTAAATTGTCACTTGACAACAAATCATATTCTGACCTGAGGACTATATTTAATTAGATGACAGAGACACAAGAGCATTTGCAATGTATGCATCTAGGCATTATGTCAGTAGCCATTTTTCCAATGTTACCGTGTTCACAGTCCTGACAACATCACTTCCTAATGCACTAATTAGAGCAGGGTGACTAAGAAAAATCATTTGCCTGCTCTGACATACAAAATAATTTATGAAACTCATCAAATAGTCAATATGTTGTTGAAAAGTAAACTAATAAAATGAAGCTGTGTGTAAAGCAAGAAACAATGGAAGTTATGTAAAGCAATTTATTTAAAAATATAAATAGAGTGAAAAGGATCCAGCTACAGTCTGTTTATTTGGTCCCTACTTCTTGCACATTTCTTAATTGTGAAAAATCGGCAATTATTGTAAAGTATTTGAGAGAGGCGAATGTTTCTGTTTCTTCTGGGTGTTACATTACCTGAATCAATACTCTGTGGAACCAAAAGATTTATTTAAATCAGCTGAGAATATGTTCCATAAGAGAAAAATTTGCATCTAGGAATTTGTCTAGCATGATAAATTGTCTGGCAACAACCGTTCAGCATTTCTAGCTTTCTAAATTGAATTGTACACATATATATATGAATGCATATGTAGTATAGAGCCAGCAGAGCAGTTCAGAGTTCCTGAATAATTATGAAAAAACAGATTTTACTTCCTATCTATCATCCTGATTCAATGGCTATTTAATTCTAATACAGTCCAATGTATCTCCATATTAAGTACCAGCCCTGCTAGAGTTACTCAGAAGTCACAGGGAATCTGCACTAATGAACAGCCATCTTCAGGGATCCTTCTGAAAAGAGTCCCAGTGCTTTACAATTCAAATTCTACTGTTATAAGCAACAATGGGTACCCTGCTCAGCTAAATGATTATTCTGTGGCAAATGTAAGGCAGCTCACTGATCCAAACAGGAACAGCTAAAAGCTTAACTTGGTACTATAAATGGAAACCTAATAACAGCTTTTATTTTTTTAGGGAAGCGACTTCTAGGATATGAGTGAGGAAAGGAGAAAAAGATTTCTGGCAAAAAGAGCAGCATGGTCACAGCTCTGGCTAAGAAGCAAGGTACGGTCGCTCTCATATTCCCAAGACAGCTACTGAAGTTATGAGATCATTGCCCTGGCTTTAATTCATCTTTTTTAGGGACTCATATATATATATATATATTTCTCTCGATCACAGGCAGGCTCCTCATGGGGGTGCTGCTGTTTGGAGTGTGAGGAGGAGGTGCTGCAGCATGGCTGGTCACTGCACACCCTGCACAGCCGGCACAGGGCACAGGGCAGTGGCTGCTGCTGCCTCACTGACCACAGGTATCCAGGCTGGGCTCCTCAACCAGAGCTCTTTGCTTACAGCCTCCCTTGAAACGTGTCACAGAAATAAGGCTGTTGCTAACCAGAGAGAGGCTTTACTTAGCTTACTTCATAATCCCCTGATTTTATATCTGATAAGGCCTTAATTGTTGGCAGGCTTATTAACTTTAATCTGCTCGATTTACCTCCCATGGCCTGCTTGAATGGTAATTTTTTTACAGTATTTACAGCATTTTACTTCAACTGGTAAAAGCTCCAAAAAGAAATCTGCTTTCTTTTTACTGCTTGCATAAATACGGACTTCAAGGAGACAGCTCTGGTATTTGTATCAAATTATCCAAAACTAAAACTTGCTGTTTCTAGGGACAGCGTGTTGAAGAAAAAACTCTTCCACTCATCTTTTTATTTTAAAAAGGTAAAACTTTTTTCTTTTGCATAAAGGATTTTCAAAGGTACACTCCAAAAACGCTCGTTCCAAATAAATCCCCTTAGAAAGGTAAAATGCAGACCCTTCTGGGTTACTGCAAGATAGAAAAGAAGATCAGCATCCATTTTTAACTCTTCTCATCATCAGTCACCTCAATGCAGGCAGAGAATAAAGGAAGATGCAAACCAACCAAAAATTCCAAAGAGGTGTGCACAACAAACTTTAGTTAAAGTTTTTGAAAACAAAATTTACTACTTGTAATTTATGCTCATAACTTAAACTATGACAGTTAAAGTACCCTTAGAGATTTGCTTCAAAAAACGAGACAGAAGACAACAAACCAGCAAGAACTATACTAATCAAATGAAGAGGATATTGAAGAGTAAATGATGGAAAAGGGATTAAGCAGATGCAGGAAGGCTGAACATTCTGTTGAGCTGCTATCACACAGCTCTGCATATCATAAAACGTAAGAGATATAAAAGACCAAGGAAATCAAGACTTACCTGCAGGTACTACTTATGACCAATGATGAGCACTAAGATGAAATAAAAAATTGGAATGCATTTGATGAGTTTTTAGCTCTGTGTCTAGCTACTTTATGGAAAATTAGGAAACAAAGTTCTGTCAAAAGGGCAAAGGAGGTAATGATGAGGAAGCATCTAATGGACTACAGGGAAAACTTTATTTTAGTAAAACACTTCAATTATTAGGGAACTGCTAGGACAAATAAACTAAGAAATGAACAAGAATCCTGAGAAAACATACATTGAATTCTTAAATTTTGATGCTGCAGTTCACATATGTCTGCTCCATCATCTGGGCCTCAAAACCAAAATTGAAAAGTAAGTAATTTCTATTGAAAATTGAAACTAAGCCCCCAGTTTTCCAAACAACAAAGTCTGCAGAGCTGTGTGGTAACAAATATTACTAATAAAACTGGAAAAAAACTTCATGCAGATTCAAGAAGCCAGTCACAAACTCCAGAGCTGAGAGTCTCAACCTCAGTGTTTTATATTTCATAGTATCTTCATATCCAAATTCATAAACACTTTGAAGTAAAGACAGTTTCTTCAAAGTTAGAAAATGTTTAGATTTCAATCCACCTTCTCTATATACACACAGCTTTTATTTTACACTGAAATACTGTATTTCCTTGTCACTGAAAATGATGGATAGCCTGGGTTTAAATTAGGAATATCTAGTTCTACTACTTCTCAGTAGTTCTTATGCAATGACTTGAAAAAGCTAAGATATGATTTCACATGTGAAGAGGAAATCTGGAAACACAAACCTGAATTTTGTGTACAGAATAGGAAAACACCTGTAATATTCCCTATCTGAAACAACATGACTTAATCTGTATGGCATATGTAAATATTTCTGGTTTTTCCCCCTCAATACATAGAAAATAGGTAAGATTAAGGCAATCTTGTTGGAGAAAAAAAAAAGGTGTTACAGAAAATTAGAGAAAGGCAATTTTAAGAAGAAAGGAACTCCTGGTAAGGTAGATACACCCAGGTATTTTCCATGTTCTCATATGTACTGCAGGGTCTAGCACAGGGTTTCTGAGGAGAACTAAAGGGACAGAGAATATTTTTAGAATGGGGGGGAAAACTTTGCTGGAGCAGGTTTTAGCATTACTAGTTGTGATAAAAGGAAACAGACAGGGATTCCTGTGGTGGTTTTACTCCCTCAAGACAAAGAGAAGTAACAATTTTCAAGACTACCTAGAAAAGCCTGCACCAAAGACATAAAGAAAATAACCAGAAGTTTTTCAGATGACATTTCAAATAAAACCTGACCAAATAAAAAAACCTGAAATTATATTTACAGAGACTACAGCTGGGCTGGAAACATGACATGGAGGGATGTTTACCTTAAGGAGGACACTCCTTATTGTGACATAATAAGAAATTACATAGAAACAATGAAAACCACAAGAATGGTCTAAGCCAGGCAGGAGGAACAAGATTTCAGGCTGCTGGTTCCTCCTCCTCCAGACTTTCTGAATGAAGGCATGGAAAGCACAGCAATAATGTCCTCCTTAATCAGTTTATTTGCACATGGACCACCTCAGTCTGCAGCACCAGATTCCAAGAGTGCTCTGGAAAACTTGCCCAAGCCTTTTGTCCAGAGCATGCTCAGCAGAAAAAAAAATCTGCATTAAATATATGTATCTCTATTCTACACATCTGTTAAACTTCAGTTCTCAGTCAGCTTCTGCTGATCATACCCAAACCAACATAAGGCTTAAGCTTTACCGTAGGTCAAAGGCTTTCCCCCATGGCACAATCTAGGATAGCACAACAGTGATATATTTGCAATCAGAGCCAAGCCTTAACCGGACTTCAGCCACTTGTTTCACAGCATGTAATACAATCGAATCACTGCGTAACATTTCTGAAATTTTCATTTTCTAATTATTTAAGTATGCTTGCTTGAATTTCACAAAACAAATTGCCTGTGGGAGATACTTTAGAAAAGCTTAGTCTGAGCAGTTAAGCCTTAGATATGTAAATGCAATTAAAAACAGGAGGAGAGAACCTCTCCATTAGAGGCCTTCCAGAGAAGATTCCAGTAACTGTGAAATTTGTTTGTACTGTAACAGACTGATTTTTTAAATCACAGGCTCACATAGAACAGCTAATGCAGAGGGCACACCTGGAGATCAGCTAGAGCAGGCTGCTCAGGGCTGTGGCCAGTCGGGTTTTGAATGTCCCCAAGGATGGAGACTCCAGCAGTTTACCTCTTGCACTGTCCCTGTCCACCAGTGGGAAGAGTCTGGCTCTGTGTCCTCTATTCCCTGCCATCAGGTACACCACACACACAGGTACATCACAGAAACCATGACAGCTCAAGAGGTGGCAGAAGATTCAAGTTGTATCAAGAGAATCAGGTTTTACAGAAAAGAAATTGTTGTAGTTAGAGTGTAAGAGTTCTATTATCATTACATTGCAAGGGTTCCATATTACTAGACTTCTGTACCTCCTTGATATTTCTTGTAGGCAGCTCCTCCAGGCACTGACTCCTCCTGGTCCTCACAGCAGCCAACTGACTCCAGTTCCCACCAATCCACTCTTTTATAACACTCTTCTTGTTGGCTACAGGTGTGGCCTGTTAACGTCAGGCCTGCTCCTAATCTTTAGTAATTGGTTCAGCTGCAACTCATTGGGGGATAAGATTACATTCTATACCTCCTTCATTTACCCATACTGTGTCCCTCTACAGAAATATCTGTGAGGGTGGAAGACACCAGGACCAGGATCCAGAGCAGCTGTGCAGTCTCCATTCACAGTGATCATGGCCTTGGCCTGCTTTGAGCAGGGGTTGGGCCAGATGAACCAGAGGTCCTGTCCCTCCTCATTTATTCTGTGATTCCATTTTGGGGACAGAAGGTATGATTTTTGTTAAGGGATCTTCCCAGTGTGATCATTCACGAGACTGTCTGGCAGCCATAATCTCGAAGTCCCAGACTGTCACCACTGGGACTGAGCCATGGGGGTGGCTCCAGTGGCCTGGCAGGTCCCCACTGGACTCCCTGCACACCCCAATCACAGATCAGGTTTCCTCACCAGCTTGATCTCCATGGCAGAGTCTCAGATATCTGGTTTTTGTTGTCATCATATTGCAAAGGTCCCCAAAGGTCCCCATACCTTCTCGGTGATTTGTCATGGGCATCTCCTCACAGCACTGACTCCTTCTTCTTCACAGCACAGCCAACAAACTCCATCTCTCTTCAGAGCACAAGCAACAAACTGCAGCTCCCTCCTCACCCAGCTCACCCACTCTTTTGTAGCACTTGTCTCCTTATTGGACTCAGCTGTGGCCTGTTAAGGGCAGGCCTGTTCCTCATCTTTGGTGATTGGTACAGCTGCAACTCCTCAGGGGTGAGACTGCCTTCTGCACCATCTTTATTTTCTTACATTCTATTCCTCCACAGGTTTTGAGGAAGACCTCCCTGGGCTCTCATCTCCTCACAGTCCAACCAAACCAGTCTCACTGTTTCTCCCCAGCCATCAGCTCCTGCCATGTCTCTCAGTGTCCCTCCCCTGGCTGTGCCACAGCTCCCTGTGCCCTTTGCTGTGCACAGGGTGGCAGCTCACAGCCTCTTGCCTCAGGTTCTCACCCACAGGTGAACCTGCAGCTCCATCTGCAGCTGCACCCCGAGCTCCCTGCACGGAATGTGTTCCTCTTCAACTTCAGAGCACATGCCTGAATATGCCAAGTGGGCAAGAATCAGTGATATTTGTTTTCTAACATGGCATTTCAGCACCTGAATTAGCATGTTCTGCTGCTTCCAAATCATTATGTTACGATTTAGATTGCACTGTTTTCTCAAAACGTTCTGTTATCCAGACTTCCTGCCTTTTAGATTTGGGGACTACCTTAAAGCCACATGAGCTAATAGTTTAGCTGCTGTTCTCTTGTTTTTTCCTTTTTTATTTAATTTTTCCCCCTCCCATTTTGTTTTAAACTAATGATGGCAGTGGTTTTGATATGTTCCTGTAGGTACCTTCCTTCCCCAAGTGGTCATTTCTGCCATGCATAGAATTCTAACTGGACTAATTTATCACAGGATAACAAAATCTCCCATCCTAAGTTCCTCACTCTGTGTGACTGGGCTCCTATTTGAAAATTGTTTTTCAGGCTCAAAGCAGATAATTGTTCCAGTGAATCAGAACTGTCTGTATTTTGATGTTTTGACAAGCTATTTTAATGTTACTGTCATACATGTCTTTTGTAATTACAAGATCTTTTCAAAACAAGGATATTTATTTACTGATTATTTCACTTGTGTGTCATTGTTGATTTCTGTAATTTATTATGTTATGTATCTTTCTGTTACTTATATGGGCTTCAAAATATCTGGGGGCGGGGGAAACTTTTTTGTGTAAATAATATTGGGCATTTATTCCAACCCACTATACACAATGATACAATACTTGTGCAGAGCTTAAGGCAAATTTCCAAGAGTGGCTCATTGACTAATACCTCATAGCAAAGAAACATCAAATTGGAGCATAAAATATTAACTCCTGTGCCCCAAGGGAAAAAATGGTATGACTACTTGTGAAAAACAGAACTCTGTGCTGTATACAGATATAAATCAACACAGACCATCACTGTATCTGAATTATCATAATAATTTTACCCACTTGTGGCATTCAGTCTGTTGGGTTCTGGCTAAGGGAAAATGCAGTGAGCTCTGCAATTCCATTAAGAACAGAGAAAAATGCAGCTGTGTGAGAAATCCTCATTGCTGTCCCTCAGCTCTGTAAATGTTACTGTATTATTCCAGCCACTAACTAGGAACAACATTCATTTTAGACAAGCCTGCTATCCTGACTCTGCCTGTGATGCACAAACAGGGCAGAGTCATCCCTCTGATTGCTTCTAGCTCTCCAGATTTCCAACAAAAGACCTGCTAGTATGGCTGGTTAGTCAAAAAAAGACAATAAAGAGGCAGTTAGAGATCCACTCCACACCCTCATATTTGCCTGCCTAAGTACAGTAAGCCAGCATTAACCCTTTAATCTTTACTAAGCATTTTTGTCAGGTTTTCTATAAGCAAACAAGTTACATGTATCTCCACTGCAATTTTAAATCACCTGTATGTCTGATTCAGACAAATTTCAGAGAGGAATAGGAATTTCAGAAGATAGCCATTAAAATAAGCAGCAGGTTACAGGTAGTATCAAAGAAAAGCAAGGAAACTTCAGTCCTCATTTGCAAACAAAGGGGAATCCCTTTGTTTGTAAAACAAGTTTTCACATTCCTAAAAAAAAACCCAAACAAACAAAACCATGGCAGTACCCATAGGGCAATATTCATAATGAGCTAAGAATAATGAATATTACTAGAAAAATGAATATTACCTCTAATACCACTCATGATGAGCAGCCTATGGCTAAGAATTTTATCTGTCTTTTGAGGCCATTCTATGTACCATTTGGAAAGATTTTTCTCTGGGGTGTTGGATTTTGACTAACATGAAGGGATAGAGAATAAGTTTAATATCTAAGAAGAACTGCATGTTCAGAATAGAACATTCTCAACCTTATTCTCCTATTGAAATTCCCTGGAATTTGCATATGAATGGAAGAGATGATATGATTTTGGTGAATAGTTTGTATGGTAAATAGTAAAATGCATTTTATAACACAACTATCTTTGAGGATCCTCAAGGAATTTAAAACCATCTTGAGACTCAACATATTGCTATACAAAAAAGAACTAGAAATTAATGTTGACCCACTGATATCCCACTGTTCTCTCTTAGTTTCTTAATTCCATTTTTCTGCAAAGCGTAATTGTTGCATTATTTAGCGTACTCCAGTGTTTTAGTCCTTAAACTTATAAAGGCTCTTCTCAGCTGAGTAATAGTAAATCTGGGCTACAGAAATTAAATATTAAGTTATTCTGATCTGATTGAAGACCAGCACGTTTCTGTGGTATTTGCTGAACTGAGAATTTGTACTAGAAGAAGCTGATCAGAGATGGATGTGAGTGAGCCCCAGGTAAATATTGAGTGTGGTGGCAGGAAAACCTGATAGAATAAAATCAGAAACAATCAAACAGTTATTTTGAAGCAAACAGGATGAAGAGTGTTGGAAGCACACGTATATCTGCCAGAGATGGAGGGGAAGTGGTGGTGAATGCAATTAACACACTTGAAGAAAGAGATACTCTGAAAAAAGCCAAGACTAACTTTCTCAGCTCTGGATGTGTAAGAGTCAAACTGGTTGCAGCAGTACTGGAAGAAAAACCCCAACAACAACCAAAAAACTCCTCACGCAAATGTCTAAAAACTGTTTGTAAGCCTGAGCCTGAGAACCATGTGTCGAATATCACTATGAATTTGTAACTGTATTATGAATAGAAGATAAAAAGAGAAAATTAGATTACTCTTTTAAAATATATTGACGTGCAAGGAATTACATCTCATGCATTCTGAGAGACACTCTTTGGTTACCTCATTTATTCATTCTTGCTAGTTCACAATATCCCCCTTCCTGCTTGGCTATCTGGGGACCTGTTCAGGTTTCACATTGAAGGATCAATTCACAGAGCAATGAAATACCACTGCCTCCGGGGGGGAGGATGACATCTGTTAAATAGCACCCCGCAACACTACACAACAGTTTATAGCATCAAATGCAGAACAATTATGAATTTAATTAGAATCAGAGTGGGATTTTAATGAGAAAAAATGCAATTATGCATGATGAAAATATAGGGCTAAGCTCCTTTATACTCACCCCGAGTTCCCTTACTACATAAGTATTTCCAAAGATTTTACTACCAGCAAGGGGGTATGACCTGCCCCATAGCAGTTAAGGACCCAACCTCTCATTTACCAGAAAAGAACTGTGTTCTCTTTGTGCTACTAGCACGTTACAGAGATTAACAAGCTTCCCACAAACACCATCAGCTTGAGCAGATCTTCCACATTTTTCCCCCCTCTGATACTGCATGTACCTGTTCTTCACATGTTTAGTTGAATAGGCTACACCTCATCAGCAAAATGGCACGTGGATTTGGATATAAAATGACAAATGGTGCTGGCCTGGAACCTAACTAATACTCTAAAACCATAGATCAGAGCCAGATCTCTGAATGCCTGTGACACAGGTCTACAGGAGGGAGGGGTTTAATGCCTGTACACAAAATAATAATAACCAGCTGTAGGAGAGGGAAATAAATTAATTTTATTTTCTCCTATAGTGCTGTAGGTGATTGCCTGCATAACTGTTTGTGAATAACTATGAATCACTTAAATATTATGACAATTGTTTTTAAAGTTGACAACAGAGAAATAATGGTATTGCCATATTGATAAATATTACTTTATCTAATTGCAAGTTGGCATTAAAATCTAATTGGAAACAGTTTGAACCAAAATATAAGGAGGATTTTTATGTGGACTGAGAAACTTTTTTATCAAGCATTGTAAAAGCACATAAAAGGGAAAAGGCCTATCTTAATTTAATGACACAGAAAACCTCTGAACTACAAGATGTTAAGTCTTGGGTAACCTGAGTTTCTTTCCTCCTTCAGAAACGCACTTTAATGTATTGGATCTACTTATTACAATAAAACTCCCAGTATGAGAAGTAGTAGGAGGAAAAGAAAATATATGAAACTTGGATAAACTCTGGGAGCCAATATTTATAACAAAAATATGTGTGTGTGTGTGTACATATATATATACACACACATATATATAAAAATATAAAAATATATAAATATATAAATATATGGGCCAAAGCTAAGTAACAAGGCTAGAAAATTGCATTGCACTACAGTGGCCATTTTGTCTCCTTCATGTTTTTTGAGTCATAAACTTAGAATAATCAATGTTTCCATGAAGGAAAAAGAAGTAAGGCTGTAAGGCTCTGAAAGAGTGCATTGGCACTCCCTTCCCAAAGGCAACTGCCCAACCATTCCCTCTGGCTGCAGGAATCTTGGCAATTACAAAAGAAGAATGATGACTGCTACTCTTCCCCCTCCTTGGAAAAAGGATAGACCAGCCAAAGGGCAACAATATTTTTAAATTCTATGCCACACTTTCCCCTTATACCCATGATTTAATCTGTAACACTCAAACACTCCAATGTAACTCTAAAATATCATTTTATGGAAGTGGAAATGGCTAGATGCACTGTAATGCACACTTGGTCAGAGTTGTGATGGATTCCATGTTAAAATTCATTCTTGGAAAAAATCATAAACTCTAAAAAAACGAATACAGACAACTGTTTATCACTGTAATATTTGCCTGTCAGTAAGCAAAAGTGAAATTTGCATAATGATATCCACAGCTTTCTCTATGATCCTAAACATTTCAGTTTTTCTTTCTCAGGCTGTAGGAAGATTTGCCTGGAATAATATTTGCTTGTTTTTCTTAAATTTAGTTTGGTTATGGTCAAGGGGTAAATTCATTATTATCATCCCCTCATAAAGACTTGTCATGATAGCTCATACAAAAATGTTAAACAATAAAAAAGGACGATAAATAATGTCAACCTTTTCAACTACAGGTTGTTTTGATCCTTATTGTGATAACGAAAAACAAACAAATGTAGATTGTCTTTCTACATTTCAACAAACAGTTGTGGAATAATTCCATCATGTTACAGGAATCTGATCACATTTGACTGAGTCCCCTGGATATAAGTTAAATTTTCTATCTAGTATCATATAAAAATAAATACGTGTCCAAGCAATCTGATGATAGGATTTATATGTTTTATGAAAAAGGAAATAAAATGTGCAAGGCAGTCTCTTTTAGCTCTTAGGCAAAGCTGGACCCTACAGTGGTGTTGTTGCTTTGCTGGCGTACCTGCCAACCTAAATGTTATTTCCTTCTGATGTTTCCCCAAATAGTATCTCTTAGAGCACCCTGATCCAGCATCCTCCCCTCCACCTAAGAGATGTAAAATACTCATCCTATCTTACAATAAAGCTAGTAATGCCATGACCCAATCCAGCACAAGCAAAACTATGATATATCAATTTCTGATGTTTAATAATACACTTTCCCTAGCTACTATGGTTTTTCTTACACATAAGGATACAAATAAACTCTGAGTTAATAATATTTTTGTAGATCACTGAATGTGACATGGCAAAAAGAAATCCAGAAATCTAAATGCTCTTTTTCTGAAGGGGAATAAAACACATTCTAAAGAATTTAGAACCAAGTAGCTTCTGGGAAAATATGAATTAATATTAGACCAGTCTGGCAGATATTAATTGTCTGTGTTCCTTTATCCACATGGCTTCAATTTTTTGTCCTGTCAATGTGTAAACTGGGATGGATAAAATAAGATAATTCACCTCATTCAAACCACTCCTTACACTATATATACATGAGCAAGCAAAATATTACCTTTTTTTTTTTTTTTTTTGAGCTTCAGTGAAAGTTCTCCTAGGCCCACATTGTTCTTTTGAATTGATGGAAGATGCCCTGCATAATTTTCTCTTCCTTCCCAAGAGGGCCAGGAGCAGCACCTCCACAATGCCCTTACCAAAATGTCACCTGCTGAGATTTCCAGGACAATTTTACAGAAGCAGGAAATCCAGAGAGCAGTGCTGTCTGATGAACCTCAGGTGCATACAAGCTTTCAGGCCTTCAAGGTTCATTCATCACTGCTTTCAAGGGATCCTTGCCTGGAGAGAGCACAGGCAGGGCAGTCAGCCTTAAAAACCAAGGGAGAATGATCTGTAATACTGACAAAATACTCCTTGGGATATGCTAGGGAAGCAACCAGTACATAATGACAGTGAGTCAAGGGTGAAGAAAAGGAGGGGTAAAATGTCTTTAGTGGAGAAAACTACTACAGCAATTCCAAATGTGCAAAGCACTCCTTTGGGTGATGAGGAAAAAAATAAAAGAAACTGTATTCTGTACGCTGGCAAGTTCCCTAAAGTCACTAGCTCCTGAACATTCAATTACTGTGCTTATTCTTAGTGCCAGATAGCACTCATCTGAAAAGAAAGGCTAAAGAAAAACAAAAGGAAAGAATTTTGGCACTGAGACACTCTCCAAATGTGAGAACTGCAGCTAAGAAACTGAAGCACTTGGATTAAGTTTTTTCATTAAGGCCTCTGTTGTTGCATTTGAATGTGAAGTGAAATCAAAGTCAGAAGATTTGTTATGGGTCAGCAAGAAGGAAGGAAAGGAGGTGGGAGTAGGGCTTTGTGCCAAGACCATTTTTAAATGCATGATCCTCTTTCTAAGAACATGGGGTATTAACAAAAGGCAAAGAAAGGCACGGCTTAAACAACATCACCATTTTAGAGGAAATCCTACAAACACAGATAATTACATACTTGATTTAGTTCTTGAAGCTGCAATTTTAGTAGTTTTATTATTCTAAAGTACAATACATCATCAGATACTTTCCACAGTATAGTCATTTAATGTCTCCAAATTATAGTCTGCAAGCCAGAACTGGGGATTTGGTCTAAGTAACAGAGTGGTAACTGCAGGAAATGTTGTGATGGATGTCAAGTCTTACAAGGTTCACTTTGCTGAACTAGAGTGCACCAAGAGAGATGTTGTTACAGTTCTATAAGTTTAATCTGTCCACCTCCTACTGTTTGGATGTGAACAACCTTTTGAATTTTATGATAATAATAGGATTGATTTTTTTTTTCTCCCTTTGCTTTCTCTCCCTTTCTCTCGTCTTTTTTTTTTCTTTAACAAAGCCTGAGTACCAGCTGGATGGCAGGTTATTTTCTTAGAAATGGAGTTGGCCAAAGATTCAATAAAGACCTGGAGGAATGCTATAATCAGCTGAGCTTGGGTTTCCAGTTACAGAGGAGGTAATTTTTCTAGTTGTTTTTATAGATAAGCGTCCTTTATTTGGAATTTCTCACGATGTTGTGCTAGTCTTAAAGTTAGTATTTGGCTGCAGGCTGAATCGAGCCCACATCTCAATCTCTCTAAAAAATGCACAACCCATGTATTATCAACCCTGAAGTGCCACCATGCCTGTAAGAGACAAAGGTTGACTTGACAGAGAACAAGTTGCCTTTAAAGAGGGCCAAGGACAGAGACAGGAGCTACTGCACACTCACCCAGGATGCCAGAAGACCTTCAGAGAAAAGGTGATGAACCAACAAGATGCCACTCACACAAAGAAACCTCTCACACAGAAATAATAAATGAACACAAACACACACATAGAAAGCTTCTCTCAAAAATATACATGGCTTCTGATGACAAGAACCATGTAGGAAGGAGGAGTTTGCTCCTGCCAGAAGCAGGAGGCTGCAATACCTGATAAGGGGATTTCTGCAAGCCCACAAGGATCTAAGTATGTTTCCCTTCTTCCTCTTTCATAAAAATTGGCCACAATTTTAAAAGGTTTCTAACTCAAATGCAGAAACAGAATTGTTCCACATCCACCCCAAAACCCCCACCAAATTACTGAATCCAGCAAAGTGGCAGTTAAACAAAGATGTTGAATGAGAAACCTGGAAAGGGAAGATGAAGAAAACTGCCCTGGAAATAGAAAGAATCCCAGCTCTTATACACTAAGTAGAGGCAAACAGCTTGAGTCCCTTCTGCTCACTGCAGTAGGAATGTCACACCAAGCACTAATGACTGCTCTGCACTACAAGAGAATGTCTCTGGGATGTGGCACTTCAAGTGTCAACTACAGCACTGCAGACATTCAAGCTCTGCCCTGAAAATACAAAATTTCTGGTACAAGTGCTGTATTTTTAATGTTTCCTGTGGAGGAAAATGAAAGGCAGCTATCTAGATCCGTGACTTTTCACCTGTTAATATCCCATCGTATAATTTGCTTTCTCATCATTGGCTGGTGCTGAAGCTTCTAGGAGCTTGTGGATGAGATCATGCTGGAGCAGACACACTGCAAAAGGGCCACAGCCTGTGGAGGACCCATCCAAGTTAGCAGAAAGAATGAGAAATGAGGAGTGGGCAGAGAGAAATCACTGCCCAGAGCCTGGACTGCTTGTGACTGAGAGCAACCTCTCTCTAGCAAGGTTGTGAATTAATGAAGTAGATGCTAGGAAGAAGGAAAGGAGTCTAGAGTGAAGGGGATTTTGTAAATGTGGGAGGAAAGGTGTTTCAATGTTTGTCTCCTTTGTTTCCCAATACTGGAATAGGTAATAAAATATTTATGCTAATTGGCAAAACCAATTATGTCAAATTCCCCAACTCAAATCAGTTTTGGCTGCTGGAGGACTTTGTAGGTGATTTCTCAGTCTATATTCTGACCCATGAGTTCTCCTGCTCCCATTCCTCCTTTTTTCTCCCATGTCCACCCTGGATATCAGCCAATCCAATCAGGCAAATCCACCCTGGATATCAGCCATGGACCTGTGCCGTGACCCAAAATACCAGCTGGCTGGCTCATGTTTTGATTGAGTTCAAATGCTTCCATCACTCTGCTAAGGAGGCACCTGAACTGCTCCAGCAACTTGCAGCAGGAGAAAGCAGTAACATATTTTAGAGCAAGGGAAGTTTTCACAAGTAAATCTTGGCTGTATTAATTCAGTACCATCCATTTCAACAATCCTCCTATTGGACTCAAAATCAAAATCCCAGTTAACTTGTTTTATCCTTTTGCTGTCATTGCAAGAGATTTTGTTTGACTAATGTGGCTTTTTCACTCCAGTCAAGCATTTCATTTGGTTTTATCCTGCTGA
>NW_005054432.1:1582580-1605983 GCF_000277835.1 Geospiza fortis | reverse complement strand
GTGTTTCTGACAACTATCTGGCTGTTAAAATCGCTGCTGCAGATTGAGCACTGCAAGATTGAAAAGTGGAATTTAAGCAGAGATAAACAGGAAGACCAGAAATAAGCAGGGTTCAAACCATAGCCACCTTCGAAAGCTAATAAATATGGGGGAAAAAAAAATGTGTCTGTGACTTCAAACCTAGCTTGAAAGCCAGTACATTTTAGAAAGGAGAATGTTAGAAGGAAAGAGCCTTGGGTAAGTGTGAGCTGAACAAAGCAAAGTAATAACAACTCATTTTAGTGTTGGGAGTGGGTATCACTGATGGCTCTTTCAGATTCTTTGCCAGAGTCTACAAACTCCCAAAGGAGGCAGTCTCCAGGCAAAAAGAAGCTTCAACTCTTCCTCTTGTGTTGCTAGGTGGAAACTCTGGGAAAACATATTCATTCATTTTTTAAAAGCAGTACTTTGTTCATCGAAAACAAGAGAAATGACAAGAGCCATTTTCAGAATATCTGCCACATCTGAAGAGAATAATATTTTTCTGGAAAACTTATTTAAATGTTTTTTATAATTTCTGACCTCATTACAGACAACAAACTTTTTCACCAGCCACACTGAAATTTTGCTCTATTGAATTTCCAGTCTTTTTATTTTAGCACATTATCACACGGTAAAGGCTCTAGAAAATTGCTTTTTTTACATTCTTATTTGGTGTTCTGTGCTCTTATGACACGAAGTAATCTTAGCATGTACAGCTTGTTCACATCAAATGGAGCCAGTTTCACTGAAATTGTGGACACCAGTGATCCAATAAAAATAAGTGATACTTTACCAACCCAACTCTGACCCCCCCAGTGCTCAGAACAAAGGAGTTAAATAATAATGACCCAGTAGGGGCCTGTAGGGTGCTTGAAATGCCCTTTATTTTAAATCAGCATTTGGTGTTCCATTGAGTGATGGAAGCATTTGTCTCAACCAAACTACATCCCACAAACCAAGCCTTTTATTTGCCATTGTTTTTAATTTGAGGAAGTAGAGACATGAATACCTATCCCTCAACACTCAGGCTGCTACGCTCCACAAAGCATAACAGAGTGAAAATTTCAAGAATGAAAGAAAAAGGGCAGGGCTGGCTCAGACCAATTACGTTGCACTGCTAGAGGAGAAGTCCCAAATTTCCAGAGGGCTGTGTGGAAGCTGCTTTTAAAACCAGTTCAACACTGTCCAAGTTCACAAGATGCAAACTAATTTCTTTTGCAGCTTTAGCACCATTAAGTGTTTGGCATAACATATTTGGGTGACTAATTTCTTTTGCAGCTTTAGCACCATAAAGCATTTGTCATAACGTATTTGGGTGGCATCTGAATTGTTCAGCCTAAAAGAAAAAATCTACATCCCAACACTAATCTCATGGACTGGGACGACTAAGACCTCAATCTGCTTGACACAGCAGGGAAAAAAAATAATCATCAAACCAGCTCAGATTATAGTCTACCTAATTTTCTAAACTAAGAAACTGCATTTGAACTGTATTACAAATCACATCTACTTTTATTAAACTTGAAATCCTGTAGGCACTGAAGGCAGAGGTATGTGAAGTTTTAAAATCTGCTCAGATTGTTTGATGGGGAAGCAACACTCAGAAAAACAAGGAATTTTAAATTATGCAACAGCAATGTAACTGAACTGAGCTATCAAGCCTTCATTTTTACATAAAACTTTCATGTTACTAAGCTTCGTGTTTCTTATTTTCAAGGATAACAATCTGAAATTACATGAACTTAGAACTAAAGTCATACTTTGAAAAGTTTTCTCTTTATTTTATTCAAAAGTGAAAGGCAATTCTACTGAGATTCCACAGATATCTGTCCTGGATGCAGATTTATGCTCTACTTTCCATTACAATTGAGAGATTCTGGATACCCCTAGGTCACGAGTGCTCTGGATAACTGAAATCAATAAGGTGAAACTCAACAACAGCAAATGCATGAAGGGCTATTCTTAGGAAAGACAACGTTAAATGCACAAATACAAAAGGACTAAAATAGGAACAGGAAGCATTCTTGCAGAAAAAAGTCTGGACAAATGGCAGATCCCCGCAATGCAATGTTTGGGGAAGGGTGGGAAGCAGTTCCTCTGTTAGGTCATATGGATAGGAGTGGTTTGGGTGACATGCTGAGGTGGTGATTCCATCAGTGAGACCTCAGCAAGAGAACTGTGTGAGTTTCTACCATTCCCTCAGGAAAGCTGGAAAAAGTCAGTCCAGAGAACAGCAACAACAATGGTAAATTGTTTAGAAAACATGACTCACAAAAGGGGGAAAGATTGAGGTTGTTTAGTCTAGGAAACAGTATATTTAGGGGAAAAGCAGAACAGTTCTGAAACAACTAAAATTGTTTTCCATTTGGACAAGGAGAAAATTAGGAAGCAATTGACCTGATCTCCACACAGGTAAGAGAACTTGTTTAGTCTAGGAAACAGTATATTTACGGGAAAAGCAGAACAGTTCTGAAAAAACTAAAATTGTTTTCCATATGGACAAGGAGAAAACTAGGAAGCAATTGACTTGATCTCCACACAGGTAAGAGAAATCACTCTTTAGCTGTAAAAGACGACTCTGTCCAGGAACCAGTTGTCAAGAAAGGGTTTGGAGGATCTTTGAAGAGTTTAGGACCAAAAGTCAGTGTCCATATCAAGATACAAGATAGCAGCATTACCACTGACTGGCCTCCTTGACCACTGGAATTGCTGAACTCTCAATATCTAGCATTGCTTTCCTTTAATTCTCTAACAAACAGCTGTATTTTTTGCACTGGTCTCTCTCTTTTTCTGTTAAGAAGGTGAAAAGCATGATCTGATTACCAGGAATAGGTATTCCTGAGTGCTGGCTTTTAAATCTGCATTGATTTTGGAGAGGATGGAGATGCTGTTTCAGAATCCAATCTGAGCTTTGTTACCCAGCACAAAGGCAAAGCTATTCCACTCTCTTCCTTACAGCTGCAAGCAGGACCCAAATTCAGCCCTCCCAACACTAAGTAATTGGCTGTGAATTCAGATGAGGAAGTGGCATGCTCAAAAGGGTCTGATTCTGGCAAAACTACCTTCCTGCTTCTCCAGATTATTTTTTTTTCAAGTTTTTTTTTTTTTTTTTTTCCTGGGGGGAATTAATAAAAAACCACTGAAATACGTAAAGGTCTCCTGGAAATGTTGAACAACAAATCATAAAACCCAAAATAGAAAATAAAAATGGAGAAAACCCCCTCCAAAAATATACGAAGCACGCGCTGGGATTCAGGTGTGGTTTTCTTTCTTTATAAACATAAAAATGTTGTTGGCACGTGCATGCACAAATGATAGGTAAATTGCTGTTAATAATGAAATGCTCAGCAAAAGTACAATGGTTCCAGTAAATGTCAGAACACATCTGCTCTAATTAAAAATTAACCGTATCATTAAAGTTATATTACTAGCTAATTTCTGAAAATGTTTAATTATTAGAGAGTTATCCCTCCAGCTTCCAGGGAAGAATTAGAAATATTGCACTTCTGTGTTTAAATCCTCCTCTGCCAAGCACTTGGAAGTTTTAAAAGGAATATATTTTAAGGTATTTAGCAGATACAGGGGCTTTGAATATTACACTATAAAGTCAATAAACCTTGTGTCATGGCAGATTTTACCCACTCCTTGGAACAGATTCATTTTTCTCCCACTTTCTATGGGAGCTGAGACTAAGGGAAAGATGCCACTTGTGACAGCAGCAAATCTGGCAAATCTTGCTCTCCTTTCTCGAGAGGAGCCTTGGCTTTGGCTTCACGCTCCTGCACATCGTGTGTCAGCTCTGGCACCAGCCCAGTGTGACAAGCAACTTTTATGTGAGAAATTATTAACACAGCCAGTCTAACCTGAACTGAGACTTATTACCTGATCTTGGATGCTTTCAGATTTAAGTTACATGAGGTTTCAGTTTGTTATATCAGTTTAATTTGAGTGATTCTCAAATCTGCAAGGGCCAAAGCCAGAAGCATTGGAGGAAGAACTTAGGGTGTCTCTGTGAGCTCTGCTGTCTGATTTTTCCCATAAACATTCCTCTAATAGCTCTCTAATCCATGACATGGGGTTTTTTTCCAAAAGACTTCCATATCAGAAGATTCATTATGATCCTTGTATAGAGTCAGAGCAACCTCAACCCAAGTCAATCAAGGCCTTTTACAGCCAGCTAGGTATTTTAATAAAATTTCACTTGGCTATCTGTACAAATAAATTCAAGCAGTTAATTGCCTAATTTAATGCAAACAGTAAACAGACATCACTTGCAACTGACAGCACCAGGTGGACTGAATATTTGTCATTCAAACCAGACATACAGCACGAAACTGAAATACAGAAATCAACATAAGAGCAGAGATAGTACAGAGGGAAAAATGTATCTTAATTATGGGGTGTCCACTTTCTGTAACAGATTATGCTCCTAATTCCCCCCATCTTAATCAACCTGCCAACTTGCTTGGGAAACAAACCAGCAGCTGCACACTCAGAGCTCTGCTTATCAGGCATACAGGTGTCTTTGTTTGCATGTCATAGTTATCCTGTGGTTCACTCCAGTGCCAGGGTTTGCACTGGAGGAATATAAAAAATCCTCATAGCCCAGAAAGAAAATATCCTGTCTGCTGTCAAGAATGACTGCAGCCTCAGGCTAAAGGATTAGAGGTTGTTTTAAGCAGCATCCAAGCCCAGTTATGCAGCTGGTACTGCCCTGGCTGGGATGTTGCATTTTGAGGTACAGTGGAACAGGGAAATTGGGTCCTATGGTTGTGTGTGGAGGGGAAGGTAACAACCCCTTCTGAGCATCACCAAAATGTGTGAGGAGACTGAAACATGCATGTTAATATGGGGGATCAGTAAAACAGCAACCCCAAGGAAACCATGGGTAAGGATAACAGGGATAACCCTTAGCTAAGCAAAGAGCAGTAACTATTTACTATAAAGGCAGTAGAAACAGATACTACCTGGAAACTGAGATAAACCATCATGACCTGAAAGATTTTTAAAGACTCAGAACACAACTTACTGCAACCCACAGAAACAGCTCAGCAAATGTTTAAATTCAAGGATAGCAGTTGGACTACTGCCATAAATCTCAGACATCTGTTAGAGAGGGGGGAAAAAGAAAGTGTTGGTTAACTTGAAATAATAAGCCTAGCTTTACATGAGCTCACCTAGAAAACAAGATTGCCTCAAGATTAGAGATTTAAACAGGTCATCCAGTGAGATACAGTTGGAAAAAACCTTCATTTTGTCTTGTTAAAAGTGAATAGCATGTTTTGCCAGAGTTCCTATGAAGATGTTTTTATTTAGCATACCTAAAGCCATGGCTTAATGAAATCTAGTCTCTTGTTTTTATCCTAGTTAGATTTTGAAAAACTCAGCTAGCTTTCTTTATAGCAGATGAAATTATAAGTACTTGAAGAACAAAAAAATCAATTCATTTTCAAAAATAATTACAATACAATAAAAAGTTCTTAGTAAAAAATCAATGACCAAATATTCCTTGAAGTATTGCATGCAGCTAAATGAATAGATTTTTAAGGCATAAAATTAAAGCTCCATAATCTGAGAGTCATTCACATGTTTGACAGACTTTTCTAATTTAATGGAGATAAATATGAGTTTAGAAGAAAAAGTCTTTTATATTTCAAGTTCATAATCAATAAAACTTCTGTCAGAAGTTACTCTGGTGCTTGGGTCCACATTTTCAGAACTTAACTGAGCACTGCTGGAGGAAAGGAGATGCATGGGCACTTTCTGGACAATGTTGAGAAGGAAACACAGGTGACATGGGGAGTGAATTACCAACCTTTACTAAATACCCCTTGGAGGACATAGGTTTGCCACATGGCATAAACTGAGGATGTAAATGAGTATAACAAACAGAACTATGCTGGGACAACAATGCCCATGGAGTAACATGCTTCTAAAAGTGCAAAAAATAAGCACTTTTTCTTTTCTAAAGAAAAGTGAAGGGAACACAAAGGGAAAAGAAGGGCAGGGCAACAATTTTGAATGGATTTGTCAACTATTTTGGAGACAGACAAAAATATCGAAATGGCTTGATTTGAACAAAGCTGATACCCTGGGAAAATGTAATCCTTTATCTAGATGAGGACTTCTGCTCTAAAATAAGAGTATTTAAGTTTGTAGGGGAGAGTAGAGAATGAGGTCAGCTTGGCATGTTCAGTAGCAATCTGTCTCGTAGGCAGACACTGCAGTTTGGAGAAAGCTATTCTGAATCTACTTTGGTTTAAAACTCAACTTTAATTCCCTTGTTTCTAAGACAAGACCCAAACTGTCTTACTTCACTTCTAATCCAAGCCCCAGAGCTGTTCAGCCACTGTAAGGAGTGCTGGAAATAGGCTGATTTGTATTCAGGCTTTCCTGCCTACCTGCCAACGTGGTTATAAAACATTCACATGCGCACACGCACATGTACAGATACTCACTGTTTACACACAGGCATATGGGCTCTGTGGCTGTGCAGCTGTGCACACACACACACACCTCTCCCAGGAATACTCTAAGTGCTTCACAATGCCTCTGCAGTTTGGCTTTTTAGTTCCTTAGCTACCCTGAAACCTA
This sequence comes from Geospiza fortis, assembly GCF_000277835.1. Lineage (NCBI taxonomy): Eukaryota > Metazoa > Chordata > Aves > Passeriformes > Thraupidae > Geospiza > Geospiza fortis. The sequence continues at coordinate 1,599,368 of NW_005054432.1, read as the reverse complement.
CTTTTTTCCTTATTTAAGATTTTAATTGGGATGTAAATCCACTATAAAAAGTGAAGTGTTTCTATAAATGATCATTTAGGAATCTTTCTTAGTCTTTTGATGATGTTTTTTTCTTCGTATTATTTGATTAACTTGCAATTTTATTTGATTTGAAAATAAATATTTGCCTAAACCTGAAAACTAAAAACCACCTTATTTTATAATTTAAATCCATCATATATTCTGTACCTTTGCTTCACAAGAGCAGTGACTTGCTGGAAATCACTACCCAAAAAGGGGTCCTCTATCAAACCAAAACTGGAACATACATGATATCTGTCATGGTTGATAGCTAAAGGTTGAGTTCTAGAGGTAAAATATTTCTTGGCATACCCTTGGTGGGAAGGAAGAAACAAAAAGAAGCAGGAAAAATATTATCTTCTATTTGATCAGTTCATACAGCATTGCTTTTCCAGACTGGAAACTATGGAGAGAAATATTGTTTTTACTGAATATATGATATAACAGTAAGCAATATTAATTAAGTACAACAAAACACTTTGAGGTTTTTTTTTCTTTGTGATAATGGGGCAAAATGCTATTTGAACAGAACCAATGTGTTAAAGATGGCCTCCACCCTTTCAGAATGCACAGCCAAGCTCACAGATCCTCCTCTCTCATGTGCTGTGATAAACTTAAGAGAAAAGCTAAGTACCTTTCTAGTTAAAACCACTCTGTCCTCTGTAAATATAAACTTATTTTAACAAAGGCTTCTGCCAGTAACATAAATAATGATAAAAATAATGGAGTTGCCAAAGTAGACTTGGTTCAATATCTGGGACAAGTATCCCCTTAGGTAAAGCCAGTAAGCCTTCTGAAGTCAGCTATTACATTATTAATCCTATCACTCCTTAAATGCTTTATTCCATTTATTACCTGTGTCAGCATGCAGCCCACCTTCACACCTCAAACTCAGCATCAGGCATTTCCTAATGGTGTTTAAGTGCAAGGGATTTAGTTTGCTTTACTTAGCCTGTCAGAGTCTTCTACACTGTTTCCTATCCTATCTTTGCTGTTGAAAACCCTTCCATATGGCTTGGAGAATAAAATGTTATCTTTGTACTTCCCAATATGCCACTTGAGAATATCTTGGTTTAAAGCTGCAGCTTCTGAAGAAGTTTGGTTGGTTTTTGTTTTTTGTTTTTTTTTTTTTTTAAGAAGGCTGACTTTATGTAAAAGCTCTCTTTTTCTGCCCCCCTTGCCTGCTGAGGATATAGCGCCAAACTGAGACTGAATATGGCCTGAGGAAAGGTGATTTGTTTCCAAATTTTCTAGCTAATTTTCTTTTTCTGATACAGGCCTAGGGGCATTTCTTTTCTAAACCTTAAGGCAAACAGGTGTTTTGCCTTAAGCATGGGTTTGGGTAGGGTTCTGTGACTCTTTCTAGCTAGTAATTAACAGGAACAAATCCATTCCTTAAGGGGAAGATTTAATAGGTGAGCCCACTCTATGGAGCATCTGCTCCCAGTCTCATGACAGAAGAAAGGCTGAGAGAATTTGGTTTGCTCATCCTGGAAAAGAGAAGGCTTAGGAATCACCTAATTGTGGCCTTCCAGCACCTGAAGGGATCCCACAAGAAAGATGGAGAGACACTATTTACTAATGGCTGGGAGTGACAGAACAAGGGGGAATGGCTTCACACTGACAAAGAGTTGATTTGTAGGTTTAGATTAGAGATTAAGAAAAAATACTGTGAAAGCGGTGAGGCAACGGCACAGGTTGCCCAGAAAGACGTGGATACCTCATCCCTGGAAGTGTTCAAGGCCAGATTAGATGGGCTTCTGAGCAACCTGGTCTAGTGGCAGGGGGAATTGGAATGAGATGATCTTTAGGGTCTCTTCCAACCCAAACCATTCTGTGGTTGTGCATTGATTTCCCCCCATGAATCTCACCTCCTAGAGAAAGACAAGTGTTTCAGGCCAGTGAGGTGTCTGCAATCTCCTTCCTTGTGATAACATTGATGGATCCCCACCCAGTGGTTATGGTGGGGTTTATGACAGAGTTACAATGCCAGGGAACCACTGTGAGCAGAAGCTGCCACGAGTGCATGTGCTCTCTTCCTTTGTTCCGCTTAACTCCAGGCTCACCACATGAAATATTTTAGAAACCCCACTTCAATGGGAATCACAAATGGGCGGCAAATGACAGCAATTATTTTGTGGTAATCATCAAATTCTTAGCCATAAAGGAAGTGGTGAGACAATGAGATGTTTTCAAAGAAAGTATGTGGAGGCACAGTCCTGTGAAACATGCAGAAAGGAACGTTCAGCCAAAAACAGTGTTTGGTTTAATAAATCATGTATGATTTGCAGGCAAAACTTCTGCTCCCTAAATGTGCAAGAGCAGAATTGTCTACAGACATTATCTGGTTCAAAAAATTAAAATTTTAAGACAATGCCAGCAGAGATTGTGCTTCTCATGGATTTTTTTTTTTTTTTGCATGAAGTTACCAACCCTAACATGCATCCTGTGCAGGTTGAAGCAGAGGATAAATTTGGTCAAAATGAGGCTTTCTCACCGAAATTAGGATTGTGCTTCTCATGGATTTTTTTTTCCAGAAAGTTACTAAGACTAACATGCACCCTGTGCAGGTTGAAGGAGAGGATAAATTTGGTCAAAATGAGACTTTCTCACCGAAATTGAAGTGGGCTTGCAACTATTTCATGTGGCACTCAAGGCGGAATATTTTATTACAATTCCAATTATGTTTCAAGGCTTAAAAGACTGTTAAAATATGCTAATTGAGACATTCAGGATGACAATTGCAACTAATTCAAACAAAAGTTTCAATTGTGAAATCTGTTCTTTCTTTGAAAACTACTCAGAGTAAAGCAATATTTGGTTTCTCCCGATGTGGCTTCAGATAGTTCATATCAAATGCTAAATTAAACATCAATAATCCTTAAGGAGCCTATCTTAGTCACACTTTTTTAATCAAGGTTTCCAATGTGATCTTAAGGTCCATTTGTTCCCAGAATATAATGAGAATTGTACAAATCTCATGGAATGCCAGGCAGAGTTCAACACAGGGGTTTCATTTATGCTTATTTAAGCTACATTTTGAACATTTCATATGAAAGTTTTGATTCCAACAAAAGCTATAAAAGAAATAAGGGACTGCAATCTAGTGGATTTTTAGTTCTAGTTTTTAGAAAAACTAAGAAAGAAAACCTCAAGCAAAATACCTCACAAGCTAAAAAAACAATCACCATATTTAAAAATCACATATTTTAAAATATTTTCTCCAAAAATGGCAGAAAGGCAGATGCAGATTTTATAATGGAAAATGTAAATCAGTTAATGATCAATGCTTTAAGCAGAATATCCCTATCAGATGATGATTCATTAGGGTTGTCTCAGAGAAGGAGGTTATCGATAATTTGATACCTCATATCCAGTATCCTAATCATTATTGTCAGAAAGTCTATTAAGGACCATAGGTCATGGATCTAAAATTAAGTATGCCACAAAAAAATTATTGAGCAAGGGAAAAGGACCGACATTCTTATAGATTAAGATTCACACTGAAATGCATTGTATCAATTAATTTTGCTAAACTATTATTTGATAAAATAAAGCTACAGTCTCCAGTGAAACATTTCTTATTTAAAATGAACTGGAGGTAGGAGTTGAATTATTAAAACACATGAATATGAACTGGAATATAAAACCACAACTCTGACTGTTTTTTTATCCTGCTGTACATGTATTTGCCTTTCAAATGTATTTCTACCACAGGTCATGCTGGAGTACTCAACAAAGTAATAAGACCCACTCTTGAGCTTTTTTTCCTCTTTTGCTGTTGAAGCATTCTAGTTTTTGGACAACTCCACTCACTCTTCTCAGTATTCTGCTGAAAGAAAAGTTGAGAAGTGCACAGTTCTCTGTGCTCATATACCTCACTTAATCCAGCACACACCAACATAAACTAGGTTGAAGGCAAAACTAAAGTATTACTATTTTCTTTTAAACAAAACATAGAAACAATACAAGCATGATGTCTTTTGGTGTCTATTATGACTGAGATGGTGAAGAAAAGAAAATCGTGCTTAATTCCAGTCTAAACCAGAGATCACCCTCATCATCTTTATATTCCAGTCATTGACCTATATCACTTAAAAAGCCCCCTTAGTCTAGGACTCACACTCTTAGCATATCATTTTCCAAAAGTTGAACTTACAGAAGACAAGATTTTCTGCCAGTGCTGCTATGAGAGTTTTTTACTGGGGTTGCCTATAGATCCCTTTTGGCCTAGAGCATCCTCTCCTGCCTTCTCTCCACTGTTCTCCTGTTTCCTGATTTCAACATTCAGAAAGAGATCTGAGCCCTCCCCTCATTCCCCAGTGAGTGGCTCCTTTGGAAAAGCCTGGATGATGCCTGTCCAGACAGAACAAGGACACTGAGCCTGGCTTGGCCAGGCTGTGACCAGTGTGCCCCTTCTGAGGATGAGGAGGTGACAGAGCACCAATGTGGCATTTTACATGACAGTCCTGACATTACAGATTACAGATGTCACACAGGCTCATGGCTGGCATTAAACACAGCAGCTGCTGTCTGAGTGCAGGCATGAACTAATTCAGGCTTGGAAGGGAACTGTGACGAGTTTGAACCAGGGAAGAGGCTTAACCACAAAAATTCAAACAAGACCTCGGGTATTGCAGCATACAGTGCTGTCCAAAGTGTGTCATAGCTCTCTGGTTTTCTGTTTGGTAACAGGAAATAGCCCAAGTGCCTGCCAAAACCCAGCAGCAAAGGTGATGGGAGTTGTGGGTGCAGGAGCAGAAGAAGCACAAGGAGATTTAAGCACATACTGAAGAAAGAGCTGGAGAAGTTGAAGTAATGGGAAAATCTGCATTTTCCCTTTGAGCAACAGTAATAAAATCATGTCTAGGTGGCTGGACTCACATCTTGGGGGCTGACAGGGCATCTCCAGTTGTGTGACTCTGTACTGGAGTCATCAGATGCCACAGTTCAGGCAACTGCTGCTATCACCATTTGGCTAAAGAGCTATGAGTTATGAGATCAGGAAATTTCCATTTGAGCCCCACTGAGTGGGTTTTGTAGAGGTCTGGGTGCTACAAGGTGGTGATGGCAGGAGCTGAACTCCAGAGACACTGTGGATCTGGGGCATGTTACACAGAGCAGAGTGTTCAGCTGAGGCTGGTCCTACAGGTACAAATCATGCAATGTTGAACAGTTTTTTTCTCATGCTAATGAGATTTATAAGCACTTTAGAAACTAGGCTGGTCTCTGCTGTTTCCTCCCACAAAGGTTTATATTCCTCAACAGGATGGTTGCCTCCAGCAGTGATTCAGGACTGCCAGCTGTAATTAAAGACTTGGAAAAAAACAATACATTTAATGGCTTATTCAGGTTGACAAGTGTTGTCCTACCTTGGGAATGTCTATGAGCCTTTTAGGTATAACTTTCCATTTGGATTTCCTTGTTTCATCATTTGATATTAGCTTTCTTCTTGCAGGTTTTTGAGACCTATGTTTAAGATAAGCACTTGGTAATCTTGCATTGAAATCATAATAAAATGTCACACTAATTTATTCACCGGGAATGTTGTGCCAGCTTCTGGTATTAATTCCCCTCAAAGCTAATTTAGATGCTTGTTGTCTGTGTATTCCACATCTGTCTGTATTAATAATTGTGCAAGTGTCTGAACAAATTAAGACATTTTACAGCATTTAAACACCCCAAAGATCTTACAATGTCTGTGAAAGTGCAGAGGCTGTACTGTAATTTATGGACATTTTCCCATTAATCTCTGAATTGTTTTGGCAGCTACTGCCTAAGAGCAGCAGCTACCTGGCAAGGACAGAATATCTGTCAGGCCATGAAGGGTGCCTGCATTCACTGGAGAGATAAATGGGAGCACTGAAATAGAGTTAAGCCCAGAGAAGGAAGCTCATCCTCAGACAGACTTGCCAAGCCTGTTTCATGATATCTTATAGCTTTCATTGTGGCTTAGCAAATGCTGCTGAGTATTCTGTCAAAGTAAACTTACTTTTCCAGACAAGTAGCTCTGCAAAGCCCTAAGGTGTCACTGCTAATACTTGAACTTGCTTACAGAGGTGTTTTTTTGGATAAAGCATATAGGTACTGTAATAAGAAGTCCAAGATTTCTTAAAATGTGTTTTCTAATCCAAAACATCTAGGAAGGTTTTTAATTTTCGCCTTTTCTGTTCAGCTGTAGTGAAAAAACAGGTTATTTCTTAAGGTCTGTCATTTGTAAAGAAGTGTTTTTTCCATGTGCTTTGAGGGCAGAAAAGTATGAGTCTTTCAGGTTCCTATGGTTCTTATAATGTTACTCTATAGAATCTTAATTCATACTCATCACAGGGGGACACATATAATGGAAGGCCTTTCTGCAACTTTTTTTTAATGTCTAGAACACATGATTATGGTGTTTAAGCTTCTTTGAGAAGAAAATCCAAAAATCAAACTGAGAAGACTTAAAGATATAATTTCAAATTTTGTGTGACTACTTATTTAAAATATTCTTTTAAGTTCTCACTCAGTCACTTAAAATATATTCTATTTGTTAACTAAATCCTGTTCAAGCTAGAAGATCCAATCAATCATAGCATAATGAGGAAAAAAAGTAGTGGGCTGAAATAAAGAAACATAAAACTTAAAAGAATTTAAGAAAACTTTGCTTACAGGGTAAGAAGAAAAATTAATATAAATAAATAAAGGTGTGTATTATAGCTTTTTAAACAAATTATTAAAATTTGAGATTAAGTAAGGAAACTTTCCAACTTTATTACACTTTTGCTGAGAACTGACTAATGAAGGTTCAGTTATAGTTCAACAAAAGACAACATATCACCTGCAAAGCTTCAAGATGTATCATTCTGGATGGATTTATTTAGCCCTAATTAGAACAAAGCGAGCAGATTTCCCATTATTTTTTGCTGATCATACAATAATGATTTATAACCAAGTGAAAACAAGACCACAGGTTCTACATAGGACCTGTGCAAATTTACAGTGGTATTTTCCCAGTCACAGTAAAGCAGGCTCTAAATGTAATATAATGCACTGGGAACAGCTGCTTTAAGAGACTCTTCCCCATACTCATGTATTTGCAATCCATATGCTTAAGTGGATTTCACGTAACAACTGTATTAATGGACTTAGCTACTAAACATTTGTGGATCATGTAACTGTTATGTCATTATATGCTAAATGAAGCTTAGTTGTAAGCCTCAGATCTTTAATCCAAGATCAACTCTTCCAGCTCCACAGAGGTGTTATTTGCATTATTTTCCATTTGGATCAGCCTGTGATCTGACTACAGAGCTAACAAGCCTTTGCCCTTTAATTATTCTCCCTCCTCACCTCCAAGTGATTTTGGACACGTTTTTTCAGTCACCACAAGACAGTGAAAATTTTGTTTCTTATTGCACACCAGCAGCCTTTTCCCTAGCACAGGTTTGCAACGCTGATGTGGCCCTTTGAACTAAGGAAGGAGCAGAAAAGGAACTAGTTGACCTAACAGACCTCTTTCACCTCTGATTTCTATGGGAAAAAAATTATAAAAAGTTCACTGACCTCATTTGCAATGTTTGCTGTCAAATAATGATCCTGTTATGAGGTTATTGAAGGAAATATTGAGATGCATTGCAATTCTGCTTGGAAAATTATCCAATAAGCTCTTTGCATTTACAAGTTCTATAGAGCTGTACAGTGCATGGAAGCATTTGTATTTAAACTGTTCATTCAGGAAGGCTCTGTGAACATACTGAGTCCTTTGAAATCCATTACAAAAATCACTCTCATCATGTACCATGTAGTGACCTACCAGAATCAAGCATATTCTCTTACCCAAAGTGATCATAAACAAAAGTTAGAATATCATGAAGCCTATGTTAGGCATTATTTTGGGTATTAAAAAAAAATAAAATAACCTATATGTATCAAACAATGGTCCTCAAAAGCAATCATTGAATTGCATCCCCTAAGAGGAAATTGGGCCAAAATTGATCTGGATAGCCAAATTTATTATTACATGAAGTGAATGCACAATGAAATTTGATTAGAGCAAGTGTGCCATCATTCCCTTTTGCAAGATTGAGCACAGACCAGCACAGCCTTGATGAAAGGAATCGATAGCATTGAAAGCAAAATTGGAGGGCTGTCAAATCATCTTAATTCCTATTTTCTGAATGAGTGCAGTGAAATTGCTTGATGCACATGCTAATAACCAAATTAGTGGGCTTTTGAGTCAGTACAGAGAGTCAAGCCTCTATAAAACTTAAATAATTTTGCTAAAAGTAAGAAAAATTCTCTCAAACCCACATGAAGCAGTGATACCACAAAATAAATTTGCCCTTTGAAATTATAATTAACAGAGCTGCATTTCTCTCAGTTCTGTAGGCATAAGGATATGTAAACTGCAACTTCACATCTGTTAATAGACATGTTGACCAGCAATCCTCCTCCTCCCATGACTAGAAATACAATCTATTCAACAGGCACACACACAGAGATGCACAACACACATAGCAAGAATTGACCTGTGTGGCTCTGAAATCCATCCCTCAAAAGTGCATAATAGAGAATTTCTTTGAGATATTCCTCATGAACCTTCCTCAGAAAGGTCTGAGGGTGTTTTCAAGGTCAACTAAAGCCATCCTAAAACTAAATTGCCATCAAATCCCACATCCCCCTCACATTTCCTCTCAACCTATTTATGCAAAGCAAGGCATGTGTTGACATGGCCAGGAAGCATGGAGACAAGGAGGCAAGGTGACAAGGTGGTAAAAGTTCTGTGGCCATGTGTCACCCATCACACCCAGGGAAAAATTCAAGACACACTGACAAATCTAGAGATTCCCAAGCAGCAACCTGAGTTCTGTTTTGATTATATTTGTATTGCTTCTAACAGTTTTCCAGTGCCTTGCCTAGCAGATGCTCCTCTCTACACCCTGTGCCTGCAGGACCCTCCTGAAGATCAGATCAGGGGAAGCTCAGAAGTATAGAGTGCCTCAGCAGCTACAGAATAATGACGTTTAAACTTTCCTCTGACATTCTTAAAGGCATATTTGAAATTATATGTTTCCCTTTCCAGCTTTGAGTAGTGCTATATTTTTACAAGTACAAGCTTTGAGAAATATATTCTTGAAGTATAAAAAAAGCATTTGTGGTAACAACCCCAAGAGGAGTCAGGGCAAAACCTGGGAAAGAGCATCTCAGCAGGGAGTCTCTGCATCTCTACTTGCCTTAGAACATGAGCATCAGAACTGTCACCCAGCACCAACCCTGCATTATTGCCCACCCTTAAACAAACAAATAAATCACACTGTTAAACGGGCACAGCAGTAAAGGGAGATATTTTTAAAGGTACTCTGCTTATATAATTAGTAAAAACACTATGGATAAACTCGTGGTGGAGGACAATGACTCAGCCTAATTCAGGACTTTCATAACAGGTGGGTCCAGGAATATGATGGATTGAGTACATCATGCTCTATGCTCAAGCCATATCTTGAAGAATGTGAAGCTAAGAGTAGTTTTATTGCTCTATCATAGACAGCTAATACAGAAAAAACTCATGTTGTACTTAGTAAGTAGGTTCAAAACAGAAGACGATTTATGATAGTCCATAAGACAGCAAAAGGACCTTTTATGTACAGTTGCAGAAGACAATAAGGACTCTCAATTCTCCTTTTTTCTCATAAAAATTACAGGTGAGTTATATTCAAATCTAAGATCTTTAACTGCATGCGTTTTACATTTTTACTATTTCTTTTACCCTTTTTTCTTTTTTTTTTAATCTGAGCTTGGGGAAAATGTACTGATGGACATACCCCACACAGTATCTCTTAATTAGGACATTGCCTCTTGTGGAATTAAAAAAACAACCCCAAACCTATCTGCTAATTCTAGCCATAAGACAGAGGAATAAGGTAAGAGCACTAAGCATAAGAAGACAGCACAGGCAGACAAGAAAAAGCTTTTCTCATGCTCAATCCAGTAAATTCACAAATTAGACTAATTTATGAGACAATATTGCTGCACTACAAACCTGGAGAGTTATAAAAAACATATGGAGCACCTTCAGCTTTAACATTTGGATTTGGCCACAAGCATGATGTCCTTGATGGTTATTGTGAGCCAAGCACTTGTTTTTAATCTGTTGTTCCTCTCTAATAATAGATTGCTGAGAATGGATAATAATATGGAGCATTAGCTTAAAAGTCTGTCAGCTGACTGAACACAGCGTTTGGATTCTTAGGCTGTCAGGGAGTAAAGCAATGTATTTATTATTTATTTTAAAATAAGACATGGAAGCAAGCAGCCTGACATTTATTGCGTTTAAAATACAGCAATGCACTTGTGACCTGTTCAGCTGCTTCCACGTGGGCGTCTAGAATACCAGAGAACACCAACTTGCCAACTATCACAAGCTCAGGATGAACTTCGTACTCGTTTTTATACAGGAAAATTACCCCATATAGTGTTAGGCACTTGCATTCACACTCGTGCAATTCCTTTCCTGATAACGTTATCAAATGGTGGTGATACAAATACAAACTTGCACCAAAACCACTTCTGCATTTCACTTGCAGTTTGTACAGGAGCAGATCTTTCTTTGTCTCATTGCTTGGTGCCAATAGAGTGCAAATTGCTCCTCCAAAGACCTGGGGTGATGACAGTCTAAGTATGAGCCATTAATAACCATCATTGCTGACACAGGACCTGTGAGCATATGAGAAGGTTCTAACCAGCTCCCAAACTACCAGCATTTGGGATTTCACTTCTTGTCATGGATGAAGCAATTTGATCCAGAACTTAGATTAGCTAGGAAAACATCTTTTATACCACAATAAGGGAAAAAAAGCAAACAAACCAAAACCCAGCATAATTCTAAAAGTTCCTCGGGTAATGATCTTTGGTAACCAAATTGTCCCAGAGATCAGACCTTAAACCTGCTAGAAAGACCATGTGACAAGATGATAGCACTTTATCTGCTAGTCATATCAAATATACCTGGTGAGCTATTTAAAACACAGCATCTCTACTTGGATACTCTGGTTACTGAAGAACTATGGACACTACTCTTACAAAACAGCTGAGCTCCCTATATCACAATTTCAAGTATAAGATTTTACCATAATCATTAACTGATTTCTGTTAGGCTTCTGTCATTTATTAAGATGATTTTTAATTTAATCTGTCTATTATCAGTAGAAGAACCTTTTTTACCATGAATTTGTACAAGTATTTAGACGAGAAGATAACTTTTAACTACAATGATGCTCTTTTGCTCCCTTAAGTTCAGTTAGAAATTACTTTTGCCAGTACTGCCATTAATTGAATTACACTCATGAAATCATTCAGTATCTTCATTAATTTAATCATAAAGTACTTCTTTAAACTCTAGTTTTAGAGCATTTCTCAATAAAAGTGATGGGTGGAGCAGTTTCTTTTGTACAAAGTCAAATTTTAATCTTGCGGTCAAACCTTCTAATAGATCAGTTCTTGCATCTCTTAAAAGAGCTGAAATGAAGGCTGCCTTTTAACAACCACAGATGGCACAGAAGAGATGCACCCTAAATTATATGGAAGTTTGCTGCAGCAGACTCATACTGGTGCCTGCAGAAGCAGTGATGTTCACAATATCTGTGAACAATGTTCTCAACACACATGCAAGGTGTTAATATCCACACTTGCATATCAGCAATGGCAAACAGAAATGTTTCCTCTTATTAGCTCATGAGAAGTAGCTTGGGCTCAGTAAAAGGAAGATCACTGAAAGACCGAGAACAAAAAATACAGGTAACAGAGGCTGTAGAACACCCATCCAATTTGTGGGATTTGGCTGCTCTGCTGGTAAGTCAGAAAGAGAAATCCTATAAATTTTTGTAAGCTCGCTATGTTCTTATCCACAGGCAAAACAAACTACTCTGGGAAAGTAACTTCAGGTTGCAGTTGTTTACACAGAACATTGCTGTCATCTTATTGCAGGGGTTCCATACTGTTGTCTCCTATCACAAAAGTTCCATACCTTCTTAGTGTTTTCTTGTAGGCAGCTCCTCAGAGCACTGACTCTTTCTTCTTCACAAAGCAGTCAACTGACTCCAGCTCCCTTCTCACCCAGCCAGCCCACTCTTTTATAGCACTCTGCTTCTCATTGCTTACAGCTGTGGCCTGTTAAAGTCAGGCTTGTTCCCCATCTTTGATAATTGGCCCAGCTGCAACTCCTTAGGGGTAAGGTTACTTTCTACACCATCTTTATTTTCTTATATTCTATCCCCCTACAAAACACTGATTATAGCCCTAAGGGAAATGTTAATCTTTCTCAGGTAGCTGTGAAGAGAATCTCAGGGAAGTCTGAAGTGATTTGCTGCATGCCATGTTCTATGATGGCAGAGATGCAAGAGATGCAGTTTCACCTCATGGCCTTGTGTTTAAAATGGTATCCTTTCTCTGTGGTCATGGTACAAACCACGTTTGTGCTTACATAGCTTCAGCAATGCCCACAGTGCTCCGATTTATCTTCTTTTTCCATAAAAAGGTGGAATGACTCAGTACAGTTTGGCTAGCTGTGGTGATAACCTTCTGTAACACCACGCCTGACTGAAGCAGCAATCCCTCTCTGAGGATGGAAGAAATTGCTTTGTCTGAGTTCTGATACCTCATAATTTGTTCAGCTGCACTTTCAAACTTACATAAGACAACTGGGTTTTTTTTAAAGCAGCTACATATTCTTTTGTTAATTTGCAGGTTTTGTAGTCACTTAACCTATTTTGCTATACAGACAAAAGTGTTGACATTCAGCTATATTTTTCTTAGCCCCCCCATCAAATTTCTGAGCTGGGAACAAGGCTTTGCCTTGCATATCAGTGTGGAGAATAATATCAAACTAGTGTTCAGTTGTAGAGTCTTTTCTTCTCTTACAAAACGCCTTAATTTTGGGCATATAATTTAAAAAAATAAAAAAAAAAAACATTTATTCACAAAGTTACATAATACACCTTAGGCTTACTCAAGGTTTAGAAAAATACACAGAGAAGTCCAGGCTTAGAACAAACACCCACATCACCAGACAAGTGCACACAGATTAGGAAACAAGCTCTCAGAACTCTTAATGACAGAGGAGCAGGAAGGGCAGAGCATGGCAGCAGCTACAGGTGCAGCAAAACCAATTCCTAGATCAGGATTTCTGATTATTTTTTTTCTTACAGAGCATCCAAACAGCGCCTTCAGTAATCCAGAGCTAATAACAGACCCTAGTGTATATGGTTTTCAATTAACTGGAGTTTGCAGTTCTAAGGGTCAGGCAAAAACTAAAGTTGGGACTCTGAATCTCAGGAAAGCAAATTTTCATCTTCTCGAGGAGTTAGACAGTAGGATCTCCTGGGAAACATCCTTCAGGGACTATGGAACAGAAGTAGGAAAACTTTAAGGCATTTTCCACAGCGTGCAAGAGCTCTCAATCCCCTGGTGTAAGAAACCAGGAAAGGAAGACAAGATACTGGCATAGATAATTAAAAACCTGCTGGTCAAATTAAAGGGCAAAAAGGAAGTGCACAGGCAGTGGAAGCAGGAACACCATGGGAAGACTGTCCAGTTGTGTAAGGCTGGGATTTTGACTCATTCTTCAGTAGCACGCCCCTGAAATGATGTAAATCATTAAATGAGACCTGTGGTAATGCATATACCCATAAATATCATTATTTTCTGAGGTTTCTTTCCTTCATCAACAGGAAACAGGGAACAGTCTAATTGCTCTTCCTTGGTAATTTTGTGAAAAACTTGAATTAAACAAAGTACGCCAGCAAAAGAAAGTTAATTTGAGCAACTGAAGAAATGGACTTGGCTTTCATAGCCAATATCTTCATGAACTGAGAGTGCTAAAAATATCATGCTGTGGTTTTCATTTTTGCAGGTATTTAAAGTAGATATTATGGAAATCTTGACAGACATTGTAATTCCATTATCTACAGTCTCATGAGTGTGAGCCAGCTGCCTTGCTGTTTAGGTTCCGCTTACATAACTGAGAAAGCAGCTATTCACCAATGATAATATTTATTTTCACTGTTCTTTTCCCTTGTATTTATCATCATAATATTATTTTTCTTTCCTGCCTGCTCTTAACCTCAGTGGTTACACTTGGGATTTGAAAGTAAGGGATGCATTAGGACAGAGATTGGGTTTATATGTAGTAAGTTTGGGCAATAATAAATCTTCCAGATTAATAATGCTGTGATGCAGTTTCAGCAGATCTTTTCTTTGGTTTTCCTGTACTAGCCAAGTCAAACTAAGATTAGACAATCTTAAGAAAAACAGGGGGTCTTTGTCTCCACTGCCACCCTCACCTAAAGTAGCTCATAACTTAATGCTACTGTTAATTGGTGAACATTCTAAAATATGTCAGGACAACTTTAAATAGGAGGCATTAATTGGGATTTGTCCCATATGGGAGTCATCTTGGGCCTGCATAAACAGAGAGATGAATGAAAAGGCTTCGCTCCCGTTCGAAGCGTGACCTCTCTGGGCTTATTTGGGCTCCTGATAGAACAGGCACTGAAACAGCTAATTAGCTTGGCACTGTTTCAGACAGCTGGATTAGAGTCAGTGATAAAATGCAGCAGAAGGCACCTCTTGGCACAGGTCCCTGTAACTCATCCCGCCAGCCTGGAAATCCAGTGGAGCAGAGGGGTCCTCCAGGCTGGGGTTGGAGGCTCCTTCTGAGTCCAGAGGAACCAAGCCATTTGTCAAAGCCACATTTAACTGTACATGCTTATACTGCAAGAACAGAGCAATATATCTACTGTAAATCAGCCCCAGGACTGGGCCAAGCTACTGAGAGCTCCTCCTCTGCGAGCAAACACTCTGCCACTCTGCAGAAGAGAGATTCACAAACTGAAAGCTGCAATAATCCATGGGCATAGTAACCACTCATACCCTTCTAACAAGGAGCTCTCACCAGCTACCTTTGCTTTACACCAGGGAGCATGAATTTTGTATCAATGTGCTTTAAACTACTTGAGAATTAGACTTAACATTTTATGCTCCTGAAGTGATAAGGGTTGCCAGCATGACAGGGAAATGTTTCAAAACAACGGGGATACAATTCCTGGGGAATACAGTTCTTGGGTAACACAACAGGATGAGACATCTCTACATCAGATAAGAATAAATAACAGCAATATTCAGAAAATTATTTGGGGATTAAAAGAAAATTTTCAATGACCATGTCATCTCTGCTGACTTCACTGTGGTGCGCTACCTCACAGGGACAAAATTCAAGACACCATTTTTTTGAACAATGGTTTAAGTTTAACCATAGCAAGCCATTCAGCTAAGCAGCAGTTACATGTAGTATCCTTCTGTGTTTTACTAGATTTTTATTAGTTTAAAACTTATGAATGTAATTGGAGAAATATGATACTGTACCAATGCAGTAGGAAAGAGCTTATTCAGTTATTCCATATGACTGAGTCCGCTCTGACACTCTCATGTTCATATATTCTAATAAAGCCTGAGTAGCCTTCTATTCCTGTTTTTATTTCATTCCCTTCCCACTCTACCCTCCTTTGAAAAATGGTATTGGTATGAGATAATGTATTTGCACATTTTGTGCATACAAATAGCAAGAACATTGAAGAATGTATTCCTACAGCAAGGAACTTGGGTTTTAACCTAACTTGGCTGTTATATGGTCCCTGAAATATATGAAGAGATTTAAAACATTCATCTTGGAGTTCAGCTATGGCAGGCTCGCATCGTTTCCCATCCACATTACATTCCCCATGATGTGAAGGGATTCATGGAGCCTTCTTTTCTGCTCTCATTACAATCTTTGTCACTAGGAATGAAGTATCCAAATTTTAATGCCTCATATATTTTGTCAGCTGTGGTGCTGTGCTATACTACTCTGACCTTTTTGATTGGCTTGCCATTTCAGTTCTCCCTATTTACAGCTTCATTAACCTGTGGGGGAGTGGTGGACTGGCCACCAATCAAGGGACACTGCATTGAAAAGGTCAGCAGAGTCCAGCATATTTACAATCCCTCCACAAACTAAGTTTGTGCAAGTGTAGAAGTAAAGTTTCCCATATGGGACAACAGCAGCAGGAAAAAATGAAATTACATGAATTCAGCCTGAATCCCAGACAGTAGGAAAATGAAAGGAAGCAGAAAAAAGTCTCCAACTCAATTTCAGAGAAACACCACATTTGTTAACCCACAGCTCTTAATAGAAAACATTTGATCTCAACTGGATGACACTACCCAGATAACTGAAATCTACAATTATTACTATTTTGAATTAGTTTTGAAGTCAACTCTAAGAAACATACTGTCTGTTTAATATAATCCTGGGAAGCAAAAATGAAAACTGAGCAAGGTCGCTTGCACAGAGAGCTATTTAAACAGGAAATATCTGAAGTTTGCCAAAATTCTTTGCTATAGACTTTACTAAACATCATCTTCCATATAAGAAAACATTAGTAATGGTTATGTAATTAGTGCCATTTTAAGATAATTCAAAACTGATTCATAAAACAAACTTCTATTTAGACCACAAAGAGATAGGACAAAACTTAGACTAAACATGGGGTTTGATAGCAGAGGGCACTGTGCTGTAGGAGGCTCTGTCTTTCAGATAAGAAGAAAAACTAAACTAATGACCACTTGTGATCAGTGATGTTGTTTAGGCATGGTAATCTAACTGACCTTGCCAGACTCCAGCTTCTGTAATTACAGGCCTCTCAGAATACCTAATTT
>NW_005054432.1:1535565-1582553 GCF_000277835.1 Geospiza fortis | reverse complement strand
CCTGAGCATTCCTACATGAAGTAGAACAGAATTTCTGGGGTGAAAACACAAGAAAATAATTTTACAGGCACAGGTTTGAACCAGTTGTCAAATTACCTGGGAAAGTAAGGTACGGAGAAGAAATTTTAAAAAGCAAGATTTCCCCCTCAATCGTCACAATGAGCAAATAATGCCAGCTACAACTAATATTTAATCTTTCTTTGTTGGAAGACACTACTCATCTCCAGAATTAGAAAGAGATTCATTAAAGAAATGGATGAATAAGGCATTAATTCAACAGTTTTGGTCTATAAGGATGCCACTGTGTAAGGTTTTATTTCTCCTACCCATTTTAAACCTTTCACTACACCTTCAGTCACATCAGCTTCCCACAATCATTACTAGTACATGTCCAGGGGCTGTTGTAATTTGCTTCCTTATCAGTTACTCTTTATTTAAAGTAGAACTCAGGAAACAACTAATTACTTGTGTTTATGCTTCAGTTTCTAAGCAAGAGAAAATTTTAAGCCCAAAAAACCAAAGCATAAAGAAAATCGAGGTGGCTAAAAAGTGCCAGAATGGTAAATTGCAAATAAATCATTAATTAAGTCAAACATTAAATGCATCCTGAAAATTTATACATGTGCTGCACTGCCCTTTGTAGCCACACTTGGATCTTATGTTCCTGAAGAAGCCAATGGGAGAGTTAAAATACTTCTATTTCTCTTCCTGTTTAACACATTGGGAATATTAAGTTCCCATTCATTTTGATACTGTTTAATATCCTTCTATGATAGTGATTCTCTCTTTTTCTCAGGGACACCAACCCACCCTTTCATAAGGTATTTTCCTATTTGATGCCTGCAAAGGATCATGCATGATGTGCAAGAAGCAGAGCAAAAAGGACAGTGCGGCCATCAATTCAAATGATAAATAAACAAAGTCTTAGATTGTACTGACATATATCCCAGTGCAGACTTGTTCCATATGACACAAACACCAGGATTTGAACAAAAATCTTGTCATTACATGACTTGTTGTTGATGTGCTAGTCACAGAAAATGGTTTTAAGAAATGTTATACCAAGTGGTCATTTTCACTTTATTTACCACAAATTAAAGCTGCAAAATTAATTAGATCCTATTGCTAATCAGAGGAATCTGCTCCAAAGAAATAATCTGACATATTGGTAACTTGGTAATGTGTTGAATTTCTGTAGGCCAGTAATTTTTCTTGGCTTGCTCAACATAAACATCTAATAGCAAAAAAAAAAGAAAAAGAAGAAAAAAAGAAAAAAAAGTAAATCAACACAGTTTTATTGAAGTCTGTGTTGATTTAAGCCATCTGAAGTTCTGGCTCAGTACTGAGATTATTTGTTATTACAAGCAAAGCATACGTAAAATCAAGGATATTTTATCTTTAGAGGCTTGGCTGGAAATGTTGTTCTTGGGTACATGAAGAAAACAGAAGACAAACATTTTGAACATGAAAAAAAAAAGCTCACATTTAGTGACCTCTGAATTAAAAACCTGATTGATTTAGTCAACTTAATTCTACACCCATGGTTTTGTGTTGTTGCTTACACATGCTCTTTTTCATTATAAAAAAGACAAATCCTTGCTTAATTAATTTTATAATGTATTAGCCGACAGTATAATAATTATGATTTCTTTAATTCCCTTGATCATGATCTTTGTTGAGTTCTAGAAATGTCTTGGATACATGAAAAACTTCTCAACCTACCCAGCTGTCCAGACTCCAACTAGTAGTCATTGGACTCCCAGGAAAAACCCAAAAAAACCCAAACAACGTAAATCAAATCAAACCAGCAGGACTTGCAATTGCTACTAAAGACAAAGAATCAGTAAGTTTATTTTTATTTATATATTGCCATTCATGAGAAAAGGCAAATCACAGCTTGCTGGGGAGAGGTCTCCAATCTGAACTACAGATGAGGTTCACGTCCATACATAGATTAGGTGGAGACATGGACCTGAACTTGCCTTTCCCAACAAAAGTACCTGCAACTCTTTCCTTATCCATCATCTTATTCTCTACACAATCCCTTGGAGTCTCAAAAACACAAATAAATGCTAAATAATGCTGCCAAATCTTTTATGAAATGAATTGTAATGTAGACAAATGCCAGGTCCTGAAGGGAAGAGTGTTTGCCATAGCTTGTGGTGCTTCTGAGGACATCAGGAAACATAAGAGAGCAGGAGGGACTAAGGTACCTCAGAAAGGCAATTATTGGTTCTACTTGTTCCTTCTGATCAAACACTGCTTCTACCTGAAGACAATTTCTGATCTTTCTGAAGAAATGAAAATAGTCTATGCATAATCATTTCCTAGGGATAAAAAGATTTCCTACCTGGCTAATGCAGGTATCTGAGGGAAGTTGTGAAGCATGAGTTTCATTAAACCATTTTACTATTTAAAATACAGCTTCTGTCATGTTTTATAAGCATCCCAAAAGCAATGCCAGCAACATTCTTCACTCTGTGGTTCATGAATAAATGCAAATGAACACAGGCATTCAGGTTCCAAACTTGGGTAAGAACAGCATAGAAAAACCATTACCATTTAAATGAAATTTTTTTCTATACATACAGGGACATGAGAGGTTAATTAAAAATGCACTATTAAAGCTGACTTTGTAAGAAGCAGTCATTTAGCCCTTTGAATCAGGCCAGACCTAAAACCCATTTCACTTTCTTAATTGTAAAGTTCTCCATCACTAATACTTTTCCAAAATGATAAGCCTTCATTCTGTTTATGAACTCCTAAATATATCACTAACTCTGGAATATTTTTTCCTGTTGAAAGGAATAAAGTAAGGTTTACTAAAGCTATCAACTGGATATCAGACAAAATAGAGTTTTCAAAGTGAAAAATCTACTTAAGTTTAGGCAACACTCCCCCATCTCACTTATTAAAAGAACAAAGGTTTCCTTTAAGTACATCAAAAAGGAGGTAAACCTAAACCCCTTAAAAATTAGGTACAAAAGCTATACAGAGTGACTGGGGGGATGAAAGGTGGGGTAGATCTCAGATGACATGAGGTGTGCCTACAAAAGCAAGCAGGGTTGTCACAGCAGAAAGAATTCAGGGAACAAAGAAGTTGATGCCCCAAAGTGAGCACCATGAGAGCCTTTTACTATGATTAGCTCTAGTCTGGCCCTGTGGACCTTCTGGGACCCCAGTGCATGTGCTCTAAGACTGCTTTGCAAAGCAGAGAATTAAGGGAATGGGGAGGGGGTCTGTTTTCAGGAGGAAGCCTTTATTGTGAGCTAAAATGCTTTTACACAGCACTGCATCCTGCAAATGGAAGAGAAAGAGCAGATGTTCGTCTCTCTTCCACAGCAATGACAGAATTTGTTTACAGGTTTCTCAAAAAGTCATTCTTTCAATTGCCATTATGTACATTCAGTTGACATAATGCTTACAAAAATACAATTTAGACATATCTCACTGCAGAATATTAAACTACTGCTTTTTGCCTCTGTGAAGGGTTGCGTGTGACCTGAGCACAGCGGTTCAATAGGTGAACTTTGGGAGAAGCAACAGAGGTGGAACGCATTAGTGTCACTTAGAGACACATCAGACATTTTGGGGTCGTTTCCATACAACCCACAGCCAAATAAAATGCTGTGGGAATATTTCTTAACTGAAACATTTCACCAGCTCATTTCTTGGAAAAGGATTTTATTTGAAAGAATGAAACATCACCACCGCTTAAACGGTTTGTCTCTAGGCCAAGGAATGATCTCTGTGCTGAGTGGGCACAGCACTTTACAGACTTGATGATTAAATGATAATGGCAGCATTTCAACAAAAGTAACCTTAACTGCTTAGAGCAAAAGCAGAAGTGGAGATCATGCTAGAGATTCCTAAAAGATGAAAAACATTTTGCTCATACTTCCTCTCCATCGCAGAGGTGAATTGAGACATCACTTAGCCTCTGTATCTTCCCACTTTTATGTTAATTTTTGTCTGCATTTCTTACTGATGTTGTTGTTTCTTGATATCTCTTTTTATACATATAGCCTGAGAGAGGCAGTTATTTTGGGGGATTTGCTAAAAGGTAGATTTCCCCAGCATTAATTGCAGCATGCCTGAAGCAGCCAAGATATTGTTAGAGAGAGTTTTTGCATCAAAATATTATAAAAAGCACATCTCTGAAGGAATTCCCGGGGGGATCACATGATAGTTGCAGTTTCTATTGTATTTCTCTTTACATTTGTATGCCCACTTGAACCTGAATATCAAATTAAATTTTAGAGAAACAGGATAGTAAATATCTGCATAAAACAGCACAAATATTGCACATGAAAAGCAGCATAAATTCGCACCCCTAGCATTTGCAAATAAATTCACACAAGCTCTGTGTCACACAAAAGATGGAATGGTGGTCATAGCGCCCAAAATCATAAGGGTCATTAACTTGATGCAAAAAGTGCATTTCATTTAATTTTATAACTTCTTCAGGCTTAAAAAGCAGAGTATTTTTAATGCTACATGTATAAATTTTCAAGCTATATGAAACAATAGAGATTTCAAAAAAAAAAAAAACGGGGAGACAGAAGCCTAGAGAAAGGCAGAAGCCAAGAGAAGGGAAAAATCTCTCCACAGTTATGTCACTCTCCAAGGACAAAAGAAAAGTCTACTTGTGAGACATTTGCCACCACTTCCTTCACAGTCAGCAAAAGCCTCTTAAACAAAGAAGCAAACACAGAATTGAGCAGCAGAACTCACTTCATACTCATATTAATAGTGTCTAGGAATAAGCTCAATTGCAACAGCAAATTTCTCTACTTTACTCCTGGTTAGCTGAATAATAATATGCTGAGATCTAGGCCTCATACAAAACTTTATGAATGGCAAAGAAATAATCATGTGAGAATTAATAGATGTCCCCAGTGATTCCTTATAAAGGCAAATAATGACTGTCCTACATATTTATGTGCAGTTTGTGATTTTACAATGCAAACAAATGTGAATTTATAGGAAAAAAAGATTATGATGGAGCAATAAACTGACAAGGAGACTTTTCTTTTCCAGTGTCCTCATGCTGTATACAACAGGGAGATATTATATGCCCAGATTACATAGTTATTTCTAGTGCCTCCTGCCCCACCAAGTGGACTAATAGTGTTATTTTTTACCATAAATTTGTATATTTTCTTTTCAGGACTAAATGAAGTATATGTTCCCATAGCAACAAAAGCGAATTCTTGATAAATTTAAGTCTGAGCCTTTAGCACTGAATTCCATGGAAGCTTACTTTCATATGGATCTTTGAAATGTGCAATTATACAGGCAGTTTTAATCTGCAAAGCTGAAAGATGGAGGGGCGTGGGAAATCAGTAATCTATACATGGCATAATATTCACATCTCTAAATGCAACATAAAATTTCTTAATCCTTCACCCTGAAAATCCATCATACCCCAAAAAATCTGTTTAACGTGTCTGCTGCTGCCTTTTACAAAATTTGTGCTGCAAAACATAATGGTCATTAGACAGTTTACAGTTTCCTGACAGGGAGCCTTGGAAAATGTGATATTCAGTGATTCCAGCTTTCTAACATGAGGGACAGCTATTAGGCATACTCAGTTGAAATAAGCAAATAAATACTCTTTCGGCACATGAAATTAATGGACCAGAGAAGACTTCCAAGGACAACAACAACAGGACTAAACCAAATGCCAACTCACGTTCTAAAACCTTAAGGAAAAACTTACTAAACTATGTCTAGGATAAAGAAAGTTAATTTAATCAAGAATCTTAACCATTAATTCATGTCTCCTTTTAAAAAAAACCATATTCCACATCACCTCCCCCCTTCCCAAAAGCGAGCTTGGTTTCTTTCCCTTTGTAGCTGAAGATGTCCCTTCACCCTTCTCATGGGACAGCCACCACATGGTTTCTCCTCTCCAACTCTTGCTTTCATTTCAAGTTTTGAAAGAGCAGCTAACCTCTCTAGTACAAGTCACTGAATGCTTAGCTGCATTTGTACTGTTCTATTATGAATTTTTAAAATAGCTCACAAAAGGGCTAAAGCACGTGCTCAAAATTTAATCTAAAACTACACAATTCAGAGAATAACTTCTCTTTGTAGAAGATGAAAGGAAGGTTAAACCATACTAAGTTCCAATTTTTTGGCTATGGGGGGTTCTCACTAAACCTCCATAATCAAGCAATTTTTACTAAATTCATAACAGATCAAATCCTCCCATCTCCCCCTTGTATTAGAGTGAGTTTTATATACAGCACTGTAACACAGCATTTGTATTAAATTTTCATGATTTCTCAGAAAAAGCATCTCCTATCTACCATTTAGATTGTAATGGCCATCCACTCCAGGGACACCCTAAATCACTACACATCTATCTAATGACCTCTGTCCATTGATATTTGAAATATTATTGACACTACAAAGAAATTAAATACGTGGAAAATTATATGCTCAAACAAGTATTCAAATAGAAGATGAAAGCATTTGCCAAATGCTCTGGTGTGACTGCAATTATGGCTCAGAAAAACTGGACATTGTCACATCAAAGACCAGAAACCTGGAAATTCATTTTACTTTTATTGAGACTTTTCTCCAGTTTGGCTTAGTTTGTCCCAACCAAGGAAGGAACAAATCTGGGAACAACACAAAGCCTGCAGGATAGCAGTGGATATGCTGACACTTGTACCTTCATGCAACCAAGAAAAGGCAAAATAGCCCAGAGCACAGGAGAAAAACACCAACATGCTTCATTTAATTCTCTGCAATCAGAAAAATTCTTCTTTATTAGAAAGAAGAGTAGGAGCATAGCCTAAAATAAGGAGTACAGCACAAACTAAGGGACAGAATTCCCATTGTGATCAATTTTGTCTAAAAAGGCAGCAAAGCATAATATCTAAGCAAATTTACTGCACTGCAGCCCAAGTGGCCAGTGTCCTTTCTAAGATGCTGAGACTTTCCACAGCCACAGGAAAAGAGTGTACCACAAATTGTGTTTGCTGCAGTTCTATAGAAGCAAAATGTATCCTTTTAAGATGTTTATATATTACATATCTCATCCCTTAAAACAAATAGTGGCTGAAGGCTCACCCTATGAAACTGAGATGTTGAGAAAAGCAACTTTAGATTACAAAAATACTGATTTAATATTTTTTATTCTTTCCTGCTCTTTCTTAAGATATGAGTGTTTTCATCTTCCTCATTATAAGAATACTGCATTGAAGTGACAGCTACTAAAAATGTGCATCACTCATGCCCTTGGTTTGAAACATTAGGAATGATAGGCACAGTTCTGGCTTCAAATATCTCCATAAATCCCACCATTAATCTCATAGCAAGGCTCTAATGTTTTTTTATAAGGTATTACTCCATATATTCTTGCATTCCAAAGACCAATATGGGTATATATGCAACATAAGCCTGGAAGACACCCAGGGTTATTTGACTTTTAAAATTCATCACTAAGTCAGGCTTAGAGAATTATGCAGTGACACCAGGAATGGCCATTGCAAAGCATCAGCTGCTTTAGCTCATGCTACTATAATCTCTTTTGCATATCACAGGGCAGCAAATCCTGAAATGGGGCTGTTATATACTGGAAGCATTTCTGAAGAGTCGGTAATTTTTTAAGACCTTAAAATCGGTATAAGCCAAACTATTTCCCTGGTTACATTTCAGCTCCTCTGTGCCAATTAAACTTCTCAGACAAACCATATAGAATCAGAGATGTATTCCTCTAAAGCCTTTTAGATTTTTACTCCCTTTCCAACATTCACTCCTGAATTATGCATTTAAAGCGAACTCAGAAACTCTTTAAATATCTCATCATCTTTTATTTAGAGACAGCTTAACACGAAAAGTCCTGTTAGAAGGATTTGTTTTACATTTTTAAAGAGCAATATTTCCTTTACAACCAGGCCTTAAGTGGTCTTACTTAAAAGCAGTATTACCTTCTTTCAGGAGTTTTTATTGGATTTGCACTAGTGGTAGTAAAAGCCATTTCTAAATGTCTAAATCAGTAGCAATAGGGTTTGTTCATCTCTATTTGCCCCAAAGTTAATATTTCTTCAAGCTAAAAAACAGAAAATAACCCCCTCAAGCCCCCAACAAGGCACATAAACATTTATTTCTGTATCCAATGTTTCCAGAGATGATCAATATGGCAATTTCCTGCCAACCCAGAAGGCTAATTACCACTCATTTTCAGAGACTGACAAGGCAGAAGTATTAAAGTGTTCTGAAAATAAGTCACAGAGACTCATTGAAGAGCCCTAGAAGAGGATTCTTTGCCTTTTCTTCAGGAAAATAGGTATCTCATTATGGTTTATATGAAGAAGTTGGGTGGTGAAATTCAAGTGGCTGGGGTGAAAAAGCAATGATTCTAGGGATCTGGCTGGAAGGGGATGTTAAACCAGTGTGAATAAATTTTGGGTTGTGTATTTTTAACTGATTTCTCTTAGGTTGGAATGAGTTGTTCCACAGTAGATTCCTGTGGCAGGGCACGTGTCCCTCCAATGCACATATTCAGGGTGCCCCTTCTCACACTACTGGTTAAGAGTTAAACTAAGAGTTTACCCATGAGACTATTCCTTAATGCCTCGTAAGGATGAATAAAAATAAAATTATTCATTCCTTTTGCAGTAAAATCATACTGAATGCACATGTTCAACACATTCTCCTTTCAAATCAGATGGCCTGTGCTAATCTGCAGATTTTTAAGAGAAATCTCTGCCACCTGTACGTATATGTTCTAGAAATACCCCATCATCCAGCATGCAACAGCAAATTTTTCTGGCCTGCTTTGTTGCAGCTGCCTTGAGAGAAAGGGTTGTCCTCTGGCAACCTGAGCACCTCATTAAATGTCTGTTGGTTTTCCCATTCTTAAAATAAAAAGGTCAGTGGTCTGATGGAAGAAATAAAGGTGTCTTACAGAAGGCTTTTGGCAAGGGACAAGTGAGGAAGAGGTTGGCAAGACAAAGAAAGGGAATAAAATCAGAGTATGTTTGGGAAGGAAAGAGATAAAAGATATTAATATGCCATTAACACAAATAAACATGAAAAATAACTAACTCAAAACCTGTATAATTGAAGCCATGATTTTTTGGCACTGTGTTGTGAATTCCCAAGGAACAAGGTTTTAAAGTTTTCCTGGAGGATCACGAACAAGAGATAAAAGGTGACTTAGCAGAGACATTCACCACTGGCAGCTGAGCATTCAGTGCATCTTATATTCCTGGAGAGCAGCTTCTGGCATACAGATTTTCTTTGTGTCACATGTTTAGCTGTGCAGGCAAATGATTTGCTGGATTCAGTGTGCTACTGGCTCTTACAGTGCACCCACAGATGCTGATTGCTCTGCTGTAAGGAGAATATTTGCTGCTGAGCTACTGGAGAGGTGTTGGCAGGTTCAAAGTGAGCTCAGGCATGGCCCAAATCCGCCGGGTCTGTTTTGGGAAGCAAACTAGAAATTACATTTCCAGAAAATGAATATGATGCCCACTGTCAGAAATGTTGCATAGCCTTTCTACAACTCCCTTTTATTGCTCAGATGTGTAGCCCATTAGGAAAAAAAAAGAAAGGCAAGGTTTGCCAAGAAAAGTAAGGTGATCCCTGGATTGAGATTAGCACTTGGGGTCTTTCAGAGAAAAGATTTGAAAAATTGGCAGGAGAAAAGTTTGAAGGAAAGCTCATGGGGACTGCAGAAAAAGAACACTTTTAGGGATTTTCTCACAAGAATATTAACACAAATTTTCCATATCCATCTTGATTTATTCCAGCACAGATGCTTGTTCTAGCTGGTATCTCAGAAGCTCCTCGATGTAGTAAGAACAAGCCACATAAATAAGATGGAAGTTTCATGTAACATTAACTATTTAAGACAGCATTACTGCTGTCAAAACATGTATTTATTAGAAATGGATAAGTGGAAAGGAAATCCTTCTATTCTACTCATTTTATCCATCTCATAATTTCTAATTAAATGGAGCCTGTATCTCAATTGCTCTGGCTTTTGGAATTAAAGAACTGCAACTCCTATGATAAGCTCTTCCCTCGTCTCTAAATCCAAACCATTTAATTTGCTTAATATACCTAAGTTTGTAATAGCTAAATTGTAATTTTAAAAAAGCAATGTGGCTCTTCTTTTCTTTTATTTTTTTAATAGTGTTATCTGAAAATAAGCATATATTGATGATATTTTTTAAATCTGCCTAAAACATTTAATGCCAGTCTTGTTTCTCATTTCAAGAGTCCACAAGCATGTAAAGTGGCTAGATTTGCTGTGTGGTACGGCTATTTTCTATATAATAGGATAGATTTTGCTAAAAATCAGAGCCTGCCCTTTGAAAAACACTGTATTTTAAATACACAGAGATAGCTGAAGGGAACAGTGTGAGATCAGCAGGTGTTACAGAGACATTCCTCTGCCCTGCCATCAAAGCAATGCCACACTCCACATCTTCATGTCAAGCAGGTTAAAAAGCAAATATCTCAAAATAGCTCCATCCTCACCGAGTGACCCAAAATCACCTTCAAACAGAATTTTTTTGTAAGATTACCATAAGTTAAACTTCCTGGAGAGCTTTTAAAAATGTACTCACAGCAACTTCATCAGCTTCCTCTGAAAGACCAGCCCATGCAAGGCACTTGATTTCAAAGGATTTACATTTAAATATACATGTATTAGAGTTCAAAAAATATGGCTAGCCCAACATATATGTTGATATTGCTTAATTTTTTTTAACTGAAAAACCTTCATTAATAAACTTGACTTGATATTGTGAAGAAATTCCCAAAATCTTTGAAAGCAAAACTAGAAAGCATTCTGTAGTAAGATTTTTTTTAATTGCCATATAAATATGAATTTCATGATCATGAGACAAAGTGGAATCCTGAATATTCTGAGTGACAGTGTTCTTACTGATTAATAAGTGTGACTCCTCCAAAGAATCAAAATGAGGATCCAGTTTCACAAAATACCAAGTTATCAAACTGACTAACCAGTACTTAGATGAAATTTAAGGGTTTCTGAGGAATACACCAGGTGACAGATTGCCTGGAGAAAGAAAAACAGAAAATATAAGTTTTCCTTTTAACTATTTTAGAATAGCATTCATCTGTTGAAGAATATACCCCATTTTATCAACAATTGTTGTTTTTTCTAGAAAAGCGCTGAAAAGAATTAAAACTCTCAAAACTTACTAAAAACACAAACAAACCCAGGCAATGTGAGGGTCCCAGCATGAAAAAAATAGGAAAAAAAACCCCAAGAAACAAACCACCACACTGGGATTATACTTCTAATTAGAAATGCAAGAGTTTTGTGTTTTCCAGTGAGGCACGATAAGCACTTTTTACAGCCAAGGGCATACAGAGCTCCAATCCCTGCACCCCTCCAGGTCTGTACAGCCTCACTGCCCTTAGAAGCTTCGGGGGCAGTTCACTGAGCAATTTGTAGCTGCTTAGAATGTTTTGTGGGGAGAAATTTGAAGTTATTAAATTACAAACTAGCAATCATGTCCACAAAGACGAATAGAAGACAACAAGCTAAATATCTCTTCTTTGAACGAAACCATGGGGCACATCCATTTGCAGCCAGACCTTCAATCCCAGCAGAGCAGAACTCAGCCTAAGGCACGAGGCTGACTTCAGTAGGGCCTTCCAAATCCTTACAGTAATATTCCTTTGGAGGCCAGGAGGTATTTTACTATACAATGATAAACACCATCAACACCAGTAAGCCTGACTTTGTGAACCACTTCTCAGTGGCACCAAATACACTGAGAGCACTTTAAAACACATTCCCTAAGCCACTGGTCTTCAGCCCAAAGGGACATCTACTGAACACTGGGGAAATTGTCCCATTCAATTTGCTGGCAAACAAGTTATTCCAAAAAGGGAGCCATGCTAAAACAGCTTGAGGATGCTCTTGAAACTAATAGGAAATTGAATTTCTTAAAGAGAGCGCGATCCATGCAATAGATTTCCAGTATGAAAAAAAAATAATTCCTGTGTACATAAGTATGAAAATCTAAGCAAACATCTATGGAAAAGTAAAGCTCAGCACCAATACTATCTTAATTCCTGAGACTGTGAATTGTTGTTCAGAACAAGTTGTCTAGGCTAACTCAAGCCCCATCTGATCAGGATGGGTGGATTTTAGCTAAATTATTCCCAGCTAGCATCTGATCATCCACTATGTGCAGAGAGACTGCACATTGCTGCTCTCAGCACACCAGGAAAGGATGTGACCACCAGCCCCACGGGCCCCACGTCACCCGACCCCCACGGTGACCTTGGGTAGGCAGCAAGGCTCTCCCCATGCCCAGTTAGTAAGGTTTATGTAATAAATGCAAACCAGTTGTGGATTAATTAACTCTCAGACTAAATTTGATAGCTGGAAATACTCTTTAGCACTTTCCTACTCTACTGTTGTGGTTTAACCCCAGCCAGCAGCCACGCCCCACACAGCCACTGGCTCATCCCCCCACCAGTGGGATGGGGGAGAGAATCAGAAAGGTAAAATAACTCATGGGCTGAGATCAACACAGTGTACCAAGGAAAGTAAAAGCCATGCACACACAAGCAAAGCAAAACAAGGAATTCATTCACTGCTTCCCGTGGGCAGGCAGGTTCAGCCAGCTCCAGGAGCACAAGGCTCCATCATACAGAACAGTGATTTGGGAAGACAAATGGCACCACTGCAAATGTCACTCCCTTGCTCTTTCTTCCCTCCACATTATGCACTGAGCCTGATGCCATGTGGTCTAGAATATCCCTTTGGCCAGTTTGGGTCACTGGTCCTGGCTATTTCCTCCCAACCAACCATACAGCCTGGCAACATGGAAAGCAGAGAAGGCCTTGGCTCTCTGCAATAAAATAAACATCTCTATATTATCAGCCCCGTGTCCACCACAAATCGAAAACACAGCCCCACACAAGACACTGGGAAGAAAATAAATTCTACCCAAGACAAAACCATCTGGGGAAGGGGAAACAATAAAAACAACCCCAAAAAACACAAAATAAAACCCAACAACCGACAACATCAAAGCAAAGAGAAAGGAAGAAAGAAAGTGTTAAAGAAATATTCTGCTATCTTGTCCACATATTTTTGTGTAAAAAGGTTCCCAAAAGCAACACTATGAAATGTGAGTTATTTCACAGTTGTTTTCACCATGTTGAATAGTGCTGGGTTTGCATTCAAAGTACAACAGCTACAAGTGAAGTGATTTGATTCTTTTTTTGTGCTCTGCAATAAAATCTGCCATAAATAATAATAAAAATGCAGATCCTTTTCCTAAGCTGAGAGTAGAAAGAAGAAAATAGCAGTCAACTGTTTACTATCAGCAAAAGTCCGAACAATTAGTGGTACCTGTTTATTCCTGTTAATTTAGCAGAACAACATCAACAAAACAACTTTATTAGCCATACCTTTTCCTAGTAAAAAAGGCATTGTTTTAAACCATACATTTAAAATGTTTAACACACTTTTGGCAAGCATATGGGCTCTGATTGTCAAACATATGCCATAAATTCATAGGCAGAGTCAGGGCAAATCATTTGACCTTCTTGTGGCTCAGACAATCCAGCTGTAAAATTAGATGAAAGCAGAACTGAAAAACAGATGCTGCTGCATATCCAATTTGGGCTTTCTTGAGCAAACAACATCTTAAGAGAGCAGAATTAATGCCTTGTATAAACTGCAATAGTTTATTTGATGCTTATCAGCACAATGTGTAAATTAGAATAAAAACCTGAAAAGCTTTGGAAGCCTGCTACATGTATGACATTGAATTTCCAAATTTACTGATTATTTATGTGTTTCCAAAGACTGGCAGTAGCTACCTAGAGAACTGAGCCTACTGGGCCTTTGGCAAGGAAGGGTTTCCTGGAATGAGTTGGGTACCACAGTCTAAACCATCTGTCAAATCCACTATGGACCCACAAGAGCTTAGAGGGGCATGCAGAGAGAAGGCCAGGCCAAAGCACCTGACACAGGCATGGGTTTAGCTCATTTTCCAGGCAGCCAGCCACCCCAGAAGCTCTACCTGGAATTTCAAATTCTTCTTTCCTCTCACCAAGTCATAGGGAAATCTACTTTTTGCTCGTATCTGGGTTGCCAGCTTCTGCTGGGCTCCAGTGTGTTGGCAGCTGATAAGAGTGTGCTGCAGTGTCCTATCCAGACAGCTCTGCCTCTCCTGCTAGGAGGAATCCATCACACCTATGCTGCAACTGCAGCTGTGCAATCACAGCTGGTAGAGTTCCTAAAAAGCTTAAAACCACATTTTGCTCCCAGGCTTGAAAGCAGAACTTGAGCAGGGAGAGTTGCAGACACCCACAGGGGAATATGAGTTGCCACCTTGCTGGTTTGGGATTTTCCAAGTTTATATTGGGAAAATAGTTCAAAATCCTGAAGGAAATTTCAAAAAGAAGAAAAACCAAAACAGCACCAGAATGCACATCCTACAAGCAAACCTACAAAGTTAGGTTTGGTTACCTGTGTTTGTACCTGGAAATAAACACTACTCCTACTTCAAAGGCAAATGAGGAAACATGCCTGAATTTGCACCTTGTCTGTTGACCTCACTTTTTGGAAGTGGGAAAACTGTATTTGGATTATTTTCAAGAACATCATTTGGAACAAGAAAATAAAGAAAAAACTCTAAGTTTCACCTAAGAAAGAGTGAAATAACATGTTGCATGTTTTTTATTTCCCCTGTTCTTTTCCATCTCTTGACTACATAACGTACTCAATGAATTCAGACAGAACCTGGAACCGTGTTTGATTCACCTCCTTTTCCAAACCAGAAATTACACTCTGCTCAGTAAATGCCTTCCCCTGCTGGAAACCAAGCAACCATAAACCAGGTTCTGATGTTGCTGTAGCTATTTCAAAGCCTTAAGTACCACAGGGTCCTCACTGATGACTCTGTGTCTAGAACATAGTATTGTAATTAGTCACAACACAGCCAGAACACTAAAATAAGCTTTAATTTTCTTTTTATTAATGCTGTCCAACTGTGCCAACAGGTGTAGATTTCATTACAAGTAATAAGGAAATGCTAATAGTTACTGTACTATATTTTTGGTGACAGCAAAGAAAATAAATTCTTCCTAAATATATTAACCCTGTTTTTGCCCTACAGTAATAAAGCTGATGGAAATACATTTCTCTTATAAACACTTCCTCATACATTTGGTGCTGCTTATGAGGAAGGAGTTATTACATTAATTATCCTGTCATTCTGAAATTTAAATCATGTGGCAATATTCAGTATCACGTCCTAAGGGCACATCATATTTTCAGATAAAGATTTTTTTATTGTTTAAAAAAAAAGACCCTTTGTTTTTAAAAAATTTGCATAAGTTCATGTCATTTAATCTGATTTGGTTCTTTCACAGAGCCAATCCATCACTTGGTTACTAAGATAGCTTTTGCAATTGAACACTGATTTGCCAGAGAATGTATGCATATTTTATATCTGCTTGAAATCAGAGTTTAAAGAATAGTGTGAATTCCCTGGAAAGGCAAGCTGTAGAGAGATGAAGCTAAAGTCTTTGTTAATAAATGTCACAGTTCAATAAAAAAATAAAATAAAGAGAGAAAATTACAAGCTATATAAGTAAGAAATTCCAGTAGAAGGGCAAAGAACACATCACACTTCACCTATGAGACAAAATAATCTTTGTTCTTGCCTGATTGCATAAACTCTCACAAACCAACTTTATCTACTTCACTGTATTAAAAAAAAATCAGTTTTGATAAAATACAATCTAACACTAGGTGTACAAAGATACCTTCTGGTGAATGAACAAACAAAAAGATGGCATTACTTGTTTAGCAAAGACAGCAGGAAGTTCACAAAGGATTAAACCACACCTTAATTCCCCAACATCTTGAGCATTGTGGATGGATAATATTTGAATATTTCTGGTTATCTGTGAATTTTAATTAAACATGAATGTTTCTGTCAAATGGCAAAGAACTACATTTGATATTCCAATCCAGTCCTAAACACTTAAACATGGGGTTAAAGGCCTCAAGTAGTTCAATAGTTCTATAAATAGAGGACAACAGAATTTAATTTGTATGTAACAATATTTTCATAGTGGGGACAGGTCATTCAAATGAGAGAGAGACAACTGCAATGAAATTCTACTTCACATGATACGGAACTCCCTCTTTTTGGAGGCAATCTTGGATTCTCTGTTCCAGCTCAGCAATTTCAGCCTTGGTATCTCAGTTCAAGCGTTTATCAGGACACAGCTTGTCTGCACAAGAGCAGTTTCTGAGGAACTACTCAAAGCCCTTCTCCAACAGCTTTACTCTTCCCATCAAAACAGTTTAAAGTCCATGATAGGTCCCACAGTCAAGTCATCTTTTTGGAAGGCCAAGGGACAGCTGGTAGATGCGAAGCTGAACAAAAAAAGTCTCCCATGGCAAAACAGGGCTGAGCTTCCCTGAGCACGTGTCCATAAGGAACAAAGTGGAGAATTTGCCTGCACGTTTCTCCCCATGGGAGAAGAGCTTGTGTGCAGGGAATGCCGCTTGCACTTGTGTCTTCTGGGGAAGTGGAGAAGGCAGGCTAAAAACAGATGAAGTGAAAAAAGAGCAATATCCTCCTGAAAGTTTTAGGGTTTTTCTTTTTGCCCTTGTGGTTTTGTACTTGAAGCCTTACACCCAAGTGTAAGGCTGTGCCTGAGAAAACAATGTGGAGTAACTCAAGGACCCTTGGCTTCAGCTGCATCTTGGCTTTTAGCTTATCCACAAGAACAGCAAAATCCATGCCAAAAAACCCTGATTAAAGACAGAATTTAAGACTCTAAGGCTGCCATGCTGAATGGATCGTTGGACAATCTTTATTAGGAAGCAGGGGTCACCTACAGAGAGTGTGTTCAGGTACCCCTTTCTGCCTGAGGAGGCTAAAATGGTTGACAGAGCACTTCCATACTGGCAATGCTGTGGGCTTGCAGCATGATGGGTCTAAGTGTCCCATGCTGCATGGAAGAGAACCGGGAAAAATCATCTTTCAGCATGAGACATGAAGTGACTTGGTTAAAGCATTTCTTATTCCTGAAAAAGTTAGCTCAATGAGCACCAAAAAAAGCCCAGAAACAAAAATATCTTCCCCCAAACCAGGAATGTGTCCAAGAATGTAGATTGCTTCAGAGTGCAAGTAATTTACAGATTGCATAGTCAAAGTCAGGGAGCTTCAACAGGCCTTGGATATCCATATGAGAGGAGAACATAAAGGAAAAGCTGAAGAGTAAGGAAAATCTCAGAGGAATAATTACTGATATTACGTACAAGATTCCATTAGGAACCTCTGGAAAGATTCCAGCTGAGGGGCAGGGAATATTCAAACACTTTACTTTCACATAACCAAGCTGTGCTTTTGCATGTCCACAGCTCTTTAGTCCCCCTGCTAACTTGTTCTAGAACTTGTAAATTACTGTTAATTCAGAAAATTAATCTCAGAATATGATGCTGTGCAATATTAAAATATTTTTTCCTATACTTTGGTAGTGTACAGTATTACAATAATCTTTTCAGCCACCAAATCAAAAGAAAAAAAAAGCAGACTGACTTTAATGGCTGACAGTTCACATTGCTTTGGGTCACCTTTTACAATGAACAAAAATAAAAACAAAGTCCAGAAATCTTTATTTCCAACTGATGACTAATTTCCAATTATATGAATATTAAATAAAATAATTTAAAGAAAAATCAGTATAGGTTCAGAAAGTAAATGCAGATCAAAGCATTAATATCTTAATAAAACATTAAGCTACATAATATTCCTGAACTGAGTGGAGGTTTTGTCAGGAAGATAAGTTAATTGGTATTCTGACCTTTCACTTTCAGTGTTAAACTGAAGCTAGCAGGAAGGACAGTTGTTCTGGAAGGAAGTGTCTGACAAGATGTTTAAATTTTTATTTTCTCAAACAGCCTTTTACATTCTTAGTCAAACAGCCTGCAACAGAACCAAGCCTGTCTCTGACTATCGAGCGCACTGTGGCAATGTCAAGGACTTCTTTCATTATTTATATTATTTTTTTTGTTCAATTTGGCTGATGTTTGTTTTCCTGAGACCTGGCTGATCTCACTGGAAACTGTTCCGTTTATCCAGCCACCACAAAGTTCAGAGACTGTGCAGGCAGGAGGGGTGGCAATCAGTCAGCAGAGGAGGGAGAGCCCTGCGCCCAATCGATAGCCCCGGCACACACCGACAAGCAGCATGAGCATCATCCCCCCTCCCCCAGAAAATGCACTGGCAAAATGTGCACTCCAGAGATGGAAATGTTATCACAGCACAGGTCAGTAAACTATTGATGGGACTAAGAAACGTCTACTGATGTACAGGGAATGATGTGTGGCAGTTTGATCTAGCAAGGGGGCTATTTTGTATGCCAAGCACAGCTCCCTGCTCGGTGTTGTCTTTTTGGTTCACTTTACAATGCTTCAATGTCAAAGCTTCAGCAGACATGAGATCATATTGTAGGGATGTCTGCAGCACAGGTTAAAAAAATTAAAAAAAGAACTTTTTTTTGTAAATTGAAATGTTCTAAAAAATTAACTTCTAGTTTATCACGCCTTAAAGTGTCAGAGCCTTCATACAGCTCTAACTTCATCTTGTTCACAAATGATGACTTGCAATGACTAGATAGTCAAGCTTACTAATGTTCTAATTATGTCAGGGCAAATTAGATATACAGTAGTTTAAATTGCTTTGATAATGCCTGTAGGGTGACTTCTAGCAATGAGAGAAATATCAGGTTAGACATTTGGGTCACAATGTGTCAACCTTTCCTAACAAAGTTGACTTTTTCTTCTGATTTTAGCTTTGCCATAACATAGGTTTTAGATCCTAACTTCAATTTGTTTGGGGGAGGAAAAACAAAATCAAAACCATTGGGAGAAGTTTTATAGTCTAGCATTATATAATGTATAATTTAATAATTTTTTCCCATGCACACACATGTGTCTGGTTATTTTTTCCTGTCTTCTGTATGGTGCTCAGCTGTGAATAGAAACCACTTGAAACTGCAGACTTCCAGAACCCACCCCACCACTGCAGGCTTGCAAGAAGAGCCCTTCCTCTCCTTATGCAGGGACCAAGGGCTAGTTAAAATGAAAGCTTATATTCTTGACAGAGAAAGCAAAAGTTATTCTGAAGTATTTCTGAGCCAACTCTGAATATTTCCTGCACACTAATGAATCATGCACCGGGGCAGCCACGGGACAAACTGTATCATGTAGGTATTATAAAGCACGCCCACCATATGCCACAAAGAATTCTGTTCTTTCCAAAACCTTCTCTTCAGGGCAAAGTGATTTCACCACCCTTGTCCTCAACTAACTTATCTGCAAGTGGTACATTCTGGAATTCTAAAATTCCAGACTCTCTCCAGTGTACTTTTCTTACATTTATGCACACGTGTCTGCAGGCATGTGTGCATGCATATGCATATACCTGTAGTCACACTGCTCGCAAGCATCTCTTACTACATACTTGTGACAAATGCTAGAGAAAAAAAACATCACTTTATTGCTTTATGACATCACATTCCCACCAATTAATGAAACTCAGCCTCTGAGACTCATTCACCTGTGTTGGCACTAAATTGAACCAGCACTCCAAAAAGAGGTTTCTGGGGCGAGGATTTCGCTCTGTGTAAAACCACACAGGATTATTGTCACTAGATCTGCTAATGACAAGCCAGCAGCAGATGGTATTCTCCAGGCAGATGCAAGAGAGCTCTGCCTCCTCAGCTAATAGAACATAAGCCAACTTCAAACCAGAAGTCCTGTGAAAATAGAAGTGCAATCCTGAGCCTGAAATAATAAGCCTTCTGGATATTCAGCACACATCTATTTTGGCTGTGCTGAGATTGTCACACAGCTTTTACAGTGTCCTGTAGCCACTTCATCTGTGGCTGGAGAAGAGGCTGTGCCTGCTGCAGTCTCCCATATGGATATGGATGATAGAGCTGTTTAGTTACACCCATGATGACAAACCAGCACTAGCATGTCGTGCTACACATTGCTGACACTCTTGACACACATTTGCCCTCTGCCAACCAGCTGCACCCAGAAATACCCAGGGATAGTTTGAGGAACTATCATGGATCAAGAGCCACTCTCAGCAGGCAGAAGAGACCAAGCCATTCTTTCTGGGGAGAAAGGGGAAAAGGGAGGAAAGGAAGGAAATTAACCACATAGAAAAAGCTGTGCTGTGCCTTCTATCTGCAGGGACAGATGACAATATTTTCTCCATCTATTTGCTATAAAACACAGACCCTCTGAAGTCTACCTCCCAGACTCTGACAAGGAATTCAGAGAGAAATTATGAAGAATACAAAGATCCAGCAGTACAACTGCTTCCTTCTTTATAAATACAATATTT
This sequence comes from Geospiza fortis, assembly GCF_000277835.1. Taxonomy (NCBI): domain Eukaryota; kingdom Metazoa; phylum Chordata; class Aves; order Passeriformes; family Thraupidae; genus Geospiza; species Geospiza fortis. Next base: position 1,562,151 of record NW_005054432.1, on the reverse strand, counting down.
GAAGCAGTTATTCAAGTGAATACTCATCTAATTATGCCACAGAAAAGAAATAACAAGCAGATATGTGAGAAAACTATAGGGCCTATCCATTATTCTGCTCCTGGATCCCAAATGTACCTTATTTTGATGGACTGGGATGTTCTTTATATCAAGTTGCAACCTTGTAGAAATGAATTAAACAGAACTAGATGTAAAAGATAAATCAGGCCATATAGCTGTTGTGACGTACATTCTTTATGCAAAACTTTCTGTACTTTTGAGTTGTAGCCACTGGTTTTCAGTGATGTTTCTGTTTATCTTGTATTTTTCTTCATCTACCCACCTTCCTCAATATTTTTTTGGTCATTGTTTTAGAATTACTAGAGGCAAATCAAAGTAATCTTGTTCTTGGAGGGTAGGCCAGGCGGTCTTTAAAGGTCCCTCCCAACCCAAACCCCTCTGTGATTCTATGTCTCAGCTACTCTCCTGTATAAGACAAGTTTTACAAAAAGACCCATTGAAAAACAAACACTGGGTAGGTTTATTGGCTTCGAACAGATGGCTGAAAGGGACATCATGGAAAACATTTAAATGCTCAAAAAGGTATTGATTAAATGTAAACTAGATGGGCCTCAAGTGTTCAGATAGCCCAGACTCATGTTTCAGGGAACATGGAGAAAATAAATTCAACCAGAATATATATATATCTATCTCATGGAAAAAGTGGAAAACATTAAACTCAATTCAAGAAGCAGTAGGCAGAAATAACACACATATTATGGTAAATTTGCAGACTCCTTGAAATTTAATAATAGTAAATTTATCTATTGCCAGACACCACACTCTGAAACCTATTGCTGTGATCCAGAACATCAATTTTTCTCCATATGCAGTCAAATGGCAAGTGTAGGAGCCCACACAGTGTAAAGAAAGTTGTAGTTGTGCAGATGTACTTTTGCAAAGAAAAGCTGAGGATTATGGTGGAAAGCAGAGAGGTGGCCTTACTGTGGTTTAAAGGGGTTTTTTTACAATGAAGTCCTTTGTGTTTTCAAACTTCCATCCCCAGACCCCTTTCTCCCCATCTCACCAGACTGCCTAAAGCTCTTCTTTTATGAGTGCCTCATATATGCAGTAACTTACATTTGGGAATAGATAATGTGTCTTTCCCCCAGAGCAGATGCAAATTATTTCTCAATTTTACTATTTACTTAAAAAACACAAACAAACCAAAAAAACAACTAACAAAGAGTATGTTATCAAAATATTTCTAAGAACTTCAGAGTGAGTTTTGTTCAGATATCCTGATAGGGAGTACAGAACAAGTTTTGATGGAGAAGGAGTTAAATATTAATTAAATAGGCAAAAAATAACCAAAAGAAAACAAACAAACTAGAAAACAAAACCAAAAATCCCCTGCCCATATTGCAAAATGTATTTCGGGGAGAACAAGAAAACAATGGAAAGTTTCAGTATCTGTAGTCGTTCCTGGATCACAAACAATCTGAAGACTGTTTAAAAATGAATTATGCTGGATTTGCATCTTGGATCCATCTACTGTACAGTGACTGCATTCTGTTAAATACATGAGGGAATGCCTGTGATAAACAAGGTACTTCATCAATTTATCATCTCTGTTTTGATATGCTTAAATAACTGCAGAATATACCTAGACAGTGAGGTTACCTCCACAGTTAAATTCCTTGGGGGATTGCAGGAAAGGGCTGCAGAGGACAGAGGGAAACAACCACAACCATAAACAGTCAGAGCTCCATCATCAGTGTGCTAAAAGGAGGTCTGAACTTGATGTGGTTGCCCAGCACTCAGTGCAAAGCAATTATGATTACTTAGAGGATTTCACTGGCATTTTTTGGGGAGCTAAGTGGCACAAATTCACATCTTGCAAAGGAATCGCCTCAAAATAATTTCAGCGGCCATTTGGTATCCCACTGCTCTTTGCCTCTTGTTCCATACTGAGGTCCTGCACATGGCTGCAAAAACCAGGATACAATTTATACCCTTGCCATCTGTGCAGGGCATGACTGTCACAAGAAATGCACAAATACCTTCTGGGGTGAGATTTCTTGGTGGTTATTGCATAAGAGACATATTTAAATGCACACTTTAATCTATATGGTTCTAGTCCAGAACTGCTGGAAGTCAGTCCATTTCCATATTTTGCAGGTCCTTGCATTTAGCTTAACTTTTGGCCCAGCTGAGTGATTCTAGGATGCTGTTCCCAGCCAGGCCATCCTACTATTCACTCTCTGCCTTTCTTTTGTAATTATAAGGACACAAATTTCCTGAAATTTTCAGTACCTCACAGGCTGAGGATTTGCAATTTTTGGAGTGAATGTGATGTGGGAAGGCACTGTAGTTTGCACAAGCTTCCCAAAAACCCTACTCCAAGGAATTTACTGCCCATCCAGAGTGCTGCTGTCTGACTGTACATGAACTGCTCCTGTGTCAGAAAGTGGAGTGCCTTCTATAATTAACAGATAACTCATCTTTGATAGCATGCCAAGAAAATAATAACTTTGCTACAGCAAAATGTAAAACTCTGTCAAAAGGAGGCATCTATCTGTTTCCACAAGACCCATGGTGATTAGTTTGGCCCTAATTAACAGCAGCTTTTCAAAATGAGAGATAATTGCTGGCACACATAACGTAGATTTCAATACCTAAAATGAGCAATAACGAATATTCACTTTGAAGCTTGCCTGACAGAATGCTTAGACTACAAAAAGTTAAAGTAGTACCTTGACTACAGCTGATAAATGAGATTCCTTTACTGTCCTCCACTTTCCATCAGCATTTCAGCACTATCACTTTTAATGCTTCAGGTCTGGAGCTTTGTCTCTTAAAGTCAGAGATTTATGGCAAGTAAGAAATGTCCATATTAAAAAGGTAAAAGGAGATTGAGATTATATCCTTTTCTGACCATTATAATTAATAGCTGGATCTTCAGTTGTAACTAATTGAACAGAGGTCAGTGTGTTGCCATGGTAATGCCCTAGCCAAGCAATTTTACCCATTTTCCAGTCTACTGCCCCTTTGCATAACCGCAAGTTATAAAATGTTTTAATTGCAAGATTTGCAAATGATGCAACATCTGGGCTGCAGATTTCCATATAAAGGAAGAAGATTAATGGGATTATTAGCATATCTGTGCAAACCCTTGAAGTGCTGAGTGTAATTACTGAACACCAGCATTTTCACTGATCATCTGTGTGACATGTTGGAAATCCATATAACTAAGGAAGAAAATTGCAGATGTGTATTTTCCTTTCTCTATGCCACTAGTAATTAGAAGAAGTGTCATTCTATTGCTGCCCTGGAATGACAGAGAAATATCTTTAGTCACTTCACCAGAACAGCAATGAAACTTCTTTACTTGTACTGTAGCTTCATTTGATTAGATTTGAAAACAAGTCATGTCAGTGAACCTCAAATTCTGATTAGTGATTTTGACCTCCTTATTCCAAGAACACACCAACAAATAGCAAGAAACCAGCCTTCCACTCTGTTTTTTTTTAAAAATATGTTTAGATAAACAAAGTTCCTTCTAACCAATCAAAATCAAATTATTCCCCTAAAAAAGAGCCCAACACATACATTTGGGATTCTAACATCACTCAAGAATCATACACTAGTTGCATGAGAACAAGATTATTTTAAGAAAGGAAATTAAAAAGGGAATATCTGCATATACAGGTAAAAAAAATGAAATACACAGTTTGAAATATCAACTATGAAGTTAGTGTATTTATATCCTGATGGACTGAAGAAAGCAGAAACTTGCAGTCTAGTTGTTTTTCAGAATGGCAGAAGAGCCAAGAGCTCTCTTGCCAAGACAGTTACAGATTCTGTTCCTTCACTAAAGCAGCAGAATTCTATTTCTCCTTTTCTCAGAATGAACAGAGTGGTCATGTAAAAGGCATGGGCGGCTTCCAAAACCTTGCCAATGACACTGGCACTTAGAAAGCTCATCAGCAAAATTTTCAAGAGAAATCAGGTGATTTAGGATTACAATTTCCATTATTAGAAAAGGCTTAGATAATAAAGTAATTCCCAATTAGTTTCTGACATAATTATAATGCCCAATTTTTTCAACAGTCAATTAAAACAGTATAAAATTCAAGGCTCAGTCCTGAAACCAGCTTCAAGCTCTGGGTACTATGAAATGAGCTCTTTTTGAGGTATAGCTTGGGAATTTGTATTGGAATCCAAAACTTATTGTTTGTGCATTTGTGATGGGATCTACCATGTCCTTTGAAAATATTTTTCCATGTTTTCTGACACTAAAACCATGGGGCTATGAGCAATATTTCTACCCAATTTAAAGATTAGGGCTTTTAAAATATTTTCCACTCATATGACTTTGGATAAATACCAGCTAATATCACCTCATTACAAGACAAGAACTAGTCATTTATACTGATGTAAATTTAGAATCACTTCTGAAAACTTTGAGGAGGCCTCAGATCTGCTAAGCTAACATGAACTACTCTTGTCTTGGTGCAATGTCTTTGTGAGGGACATAGGATTGCTCTGTTCCACACATCTGCAGAACAGCCCCCTTTCCTGACTAAGAGAAATCTTCCCTCTTTGAAATACTTCCTTGATAAAAATTACAGGATACTGTAAATCATATTTTTGCCTAGATTCTCAAAAGGAATGATTCAGCCATGTCCACTGATGTAGATCTTAGTGATGCCTTTTGAAGATCTGCCTGATTTCAAAATGTGGTGGCTTGACTCTCCCTGGCTGCCAGGCGTCCACCAAGTCCTGTCTCTCCTCTACACAGCTGGACAGGGAATAGGAAATATAACCAAAGTTTGAGGACTGGGACAATGGCAGGGGAACATTATATCAACCTTGGTAACACAGCCAAAATATAATCTTCAGAATCAGCTGATGTTTATGTGATCAAATATGAAGTTCAGGGAGAGAAATTAGATGAAAATCAAGAGAAACAAAAAAATTCAATATCAATTTAACAAAGAGGAAAGAAAATTAAAAATGAAATATCAATTAAACTAATGAAGAGGAATTAAAGTTATAAAATTAATTGCAAAAATAGCACTAAAATTATTGCCAAAAGATTTGGAAGATTGATAATGTGATGCAAAGAATTCTGTATGTGTGTTGTTTTGCTCACATCCTGATGAGCTGTGCAGTCATAAAAAGACCCATAATGGAAAAAACTTATACCTGTGAGCAGCCTCTGCATAATCAACACCTTTTTTTTGAGCTAAAGTCTTTTATCTCACTAATGAGTTGTGCAATTCAACACAAAGCCTAAATGCTGCTGCCTTAAGTATATCATATGAGTCTTATTTATAAGGTATTTCTAGAGATATAATTGAGTTTTAAGACAGTTTAAACTATATTAAATTATTAATTAAAAACAAGATAGTTTTTAATTCCCTGTAAAAACCAGTAGAGATGTGGTTGTATATGTCCCAAAAACCACAAACCCCACTTTGAATATGACCAGACAAGACACATCCTCCTCTACCTCAAGGAACCAGCCAGGATATGTCCCAGCAGATGGGGCAAATGTGGCAGATGAAAAAAACCACGACCAACAAAAGAAACCAACCCCTGAGACGTGTTTTTTACACTGTGCATCTCTGTGGGTGGTACAGGAATATACTTCTCCTTGCACAGAACCCAAAAACATAGACCATAATTAGCTTAATGATTTATTAATGCACTAGACTTTTAAATGTGAAACTCAAAGCCTAGTCAGAAGGCAAGAGTCCAGATCTCATCCTGATGTGCCCACAGTAAAAACAGAATCTCACTGAAAACAGGATAACCTGAGAAATCTCCACCTACATCCACCTCCATGTGAGGATTTTGGCAAATTCCCTGTCCTATTAATTATTGGGTCAGAAAGCATTATGGGATGTAATAAACAGTTTATAACCAATGGGGTTCCAGAATTAAATTGAAAGCATAAGGAAGGGAGGAAAACCAGGGAAACAGTACAAATTTCTGTGGTCCACACCCCTGTATTTTACATTTCTAACACTTGTGGAGACATCTGGAAATCATGCTTGTATACCTGAAGCTTGACATCTTATTATTAAAGTACCAAAAGGAGGAGAAGCTCTGGGAAAAGAGTGGCTTACATAGCACTCTTCAGTAGTTTCCTCTGACAAAACTCTCTCTGCTCACCAAAAATGAAGGTTGATTGTTATCTTTGAGTGCCATAGAGGTTGTTTTATCTGTTTCAGCAAGATAAAAGAATTAAATATGTGACTATGGGGTAGGAAATGTGGAATCTATGTATGCACGACACTGGTGATCTATAAATGGTATTTTAGTACTTAAACTTTTTGGTTTCTCACAATGCTTTTGAAAATGTTTTAAAATTACATATCACAAATGAATCCTAATTTTATATTTTCTGGGTAAGATTATCTTTCATAGATGATTTTTTTCATGTTCTCTCACAAATTTTTATTAGAGGAATAATTACAAGAAAAGGAGAATGATTTAATAAAGTATCACTATTCTCCCACTGGCATTTCTGGCCTCATCAAAAGTGTCATTTTTTTGCATAATAGATTGACTCACACTTCAAGTGTGAAGCAACACTTGAAATTATCCATGCACATACTGATACATGTCCATATGTTTTTCCATCATTTCTTAAACAATAAGCCAAGGGCAAAATTCTGGTCTAGGAAGCCTTCTAGAGCAATTCTTACATGCGTATTTTCCAACAAATGCTCCATATCATTGAATACCACTAGATAATAAGCAGCAGACAAAGAATATCCCCAGACTACACTTACCAGCTTTCTGTAGCATTCTAAAAAAATGCTGGAGGTGCAGCAAAAAATATAAAGTTAATAATTTTTTTCCCTGTTGAATTCAGATTACAGATTTTTTTAGGATTCATTAAGAACTGGTGGTTATGCATGTCACACTACTTAGCATCAACTGAAAGTGACAGGACAAAAAAATCCAACAGAAAGAAAGGCTACAATTATCTACCCCATCACCTACCACAGCAACTTCAGTGAAGCAGTAGATGCTTTAGACCCTAATGGGAATGGAAAATAATTTTGTCTGTTTATATTTATGTAATACCAGGCTTGCCAGGTACCTAATAGGCAAGGTGTGAGATTTAATGATTTAGCAGTAAACATATCAAAAAGTCAATTCAAACATTAATTTACCAAAAGAACAGCCAGTAGTAGAATATAATGAAAAATATACTCAAGACACATTTTACTTTAAAGCAAGTTATTTCAAGAGAACAGAAACAAAGATTAAAATTAAATAATAAATTAAAATTTGAGAACCTGGCACATACATCAGTGTGCTGTGGATAAATTGGGAATATTCATTTACTCTTAGGAGTCTCCACAAGAGACTCCTGCCTTTTTCCCTCCCAGTGCCTGCAGCTGGCCCAGCACCTCCTCAGCACTGCAGAATGAGACAGGGGAAGTTTAAAAACATCCTGACGGGTCACCTTCTCCCTTAATTAAAGTTCTGGTTCTGCCATGCTTCCTCTGATGATTTCATTCTCTAGGGCACCCATCCCAGAAAATTCAAATTTCACCTGTGCTGGCATATAAATCTTATTAAGCAGGATTTCCTTCATATTCTGTGGGGTTGTGTATTGTGTAGGAGAAAAGTTGCTGCAGGTTCCAGTTATCCTTTAGTTAAAAAAGGTGTCACTGCAACATTAGAAAAAAAAATCTCCGAATTTTTTGAAGGGAGTGTACACTAGGTCAGAAGTTAGAGGGACACAAAGTGAGAAGGAATCATAATGTTTAAAAACTACAAAAGAAAATAGGCGAGGAAAAAAAAATCTGTGTCTGAAAATACTGTCTAAAGCAAGAATGATAGTTCAGGAGAATTTTTTATTTCCTTCAACCATTTGTCCATTCCTGTTCAATTATTTCTCAAGGAAAGAACCAGCTGTCACCATAGATCACAGAATTACAGACCAGTTTGGGTTTGAAGGGACCTTAAAGATCACGCAGTTCCAACTCCGTGCTATGGGCAGGGATCCCTTCCATTGTCCCAGGTTGCTCAGAGCCCCATCCATCCTGGCCTTGAACACTTCCAGGGATGGGGCAGCCACAGTTGCTCTGGGCAACATGTGCCAGTGCATACACTCCCACAATAAAAAAATTATTCCTAAAACCTAATTTAAACCTAGGCAAAAAGTTCATATCTAGCAGCTGAAAAATTCCCCACTGTTCTCACATATGGGAATATGCTCTAGGTGTGCAGTAGTGAATGTTAATGGATAAAAAAGAAACAACACAAAAAAGAGAGATACAATAAAATACTCATAAGGCTTTTGTGGTCACACCAGGATGGGCAGCAGCAATATCTTTCCAATCGCTGAGTGAAGAGGATTATGAAATCTTTCTGGAAAATGTTAGCTTCTTACATTTAGACTGACTATATCTCATCGGAATAGTCATTTACTGGAAATCTGTCAGCCTTGATTCAAGAATTTCCAGAAGCTTACTGAGAACAGGTCATATAAAATATAAGCATTCCAAAAAAAAAAAAAAAAAAAAAGAAGAAAAAAAAAAGCCAAAAAACCCCAAGAAAACCACAAAAGAAACTGGAAAACAAATGTCACGCTTTTCAAGAAGGCCACTCATTATTTTGCTGAGGACTGTGGAAAAACAAAGTACGTACTTGAAATGTCAGAATATTCAGGTTCCTGTGCATCCCTAGATAGCAATGAATATTAGCCTTATACACTGAAACTACCCTATAACAGTAATTTTCTTTAGGAAGCATAAGAGCACTCAATAAAACAGATCAAGGAAGGAGATGACACACATCTCACTGCTATAGCTAAGAAGTGCCTAATGAGTTCCTAATTTTGACCACAAAATCCTGATCTCTCCATGACCCAAGTCACTCACAATGGTGCTAAAATGATGTTTGGATTCAATGGTCTTAGAGGTATCTTCTAACCCTAATGACTATATGAAAATATGTACCTTTACAAAAGCACACAATTCCTATTCAGGGTACAATTGCTCTTTTTAGAACTCTTTTGGGGAATCACACAACTCATGAAAAATCTGTCCTGGATTTTCAGGGAAAAAAACCCCCAAACAACACAACAAACGCACCTGGCATTTACAATTTTACTAACATTTACCACCAATCTCCCCATATTTTAAGTTTATAAAACTAAAATAATAATTTTTAAACTGCTAGATTTTCTACTAAATTAATGAGAGACAGGCTATATGCTTGCCTAGATTACCCTGCCTGCTTCAGTCTCATTTTCTGAAACTGGATTTATTTTTGCTAAGATGGCAGACCTACAACAAAAACACAGAATGCATGTATTTGATCCAGAACAACTGCTTCTTAATCTAAGCTTTATTTAAAATCAATGGAGGCACTTTAGAGGGGGCAAGTATATTGATTTTGTGCCCCTGAAGGTGTTTATTTATCCTTCTTGACTAGAAAGGAACTTTAAGTAACTAGTTCAGACAGACAGGTTGTAGACTCCTCAAATGAAGAGGAATCCCACCCAAGGCACTTAGAAGCAGTCAGCTTTGCCATGGATGTTTGCTACTCCACAGTGTATATTAAAGTTTGGTCATGCTCCCTTTCCCTAAAGGTAGAGTGCAAAATTAGTTTGTTTTAAATCCCTAGTGAGACTCCTATTACAAGTAATTAAAGTTCAAGTCCCAATCTCATAAATGATAATGAAGTTTGAAGGAAGAAGAAAATTAAGTAATATTGGGAATGCAATAATCAGACAGCTTGTCAAATTTATTTATGAGAAAAGAAAAAAACCCACACCATAGTGTGGCATCAAGGGGGTGAAAATTTTAAGCAACCCTATTTTTTGTAGATGGGAACCTGTGTTTTTAATTCTTACATAATGCAGCACCAAACTAGCAGCACAAAGAAATTTGACCTCAACATCTTGACTACACCTGGAAAGTGCAGTGCAGTACTCCCTCACAACAAATATTTGCTTTATTATTACAAAATATTAAAAATAAAGTCTAGATTGGGAGTTTCTTTCATTTTCTGGTTTAGTTGTTGCTTTGTTATGTTTCTAATGATAACTCAGAAATACTACTGCCAATTGGGAGACCACTTAGGGTTACCTTTAATTGAAGATAATTCTGCACTTGAGTGCAGTAATGTGATATACTTTATCTGCAAAGAAAATCTTCTAAAAACATTATCTTCAACTAGAGATTGTTTAGTCCTTTTTTGACTAAGAACTTGTTCTTGAACGGGGTCTTAGTGCCTTTCATTGGATGCAATTATAGTTGATAACTTCCTCTCTTTCTCAAACGTAATTTCTAGTTACTATTACTTGACAGTTTATCTGTATACTTCTCTTCCAGTGCAGATTAAAGCATTTCAATTTTAATATAGTTTAAATTCCACTAAGAAGTACATTTGAGATAGTGGTGAACACTGTTTTTTTCCCTCTTCATCTTGTATTACACAAAATTTACTGAGAAAATATTATTCTCAAGTTCTTTTCTTGCTCCCTGCTTGCAGACTAAGAATTTAGCCACACAGAGACTTCAAATAAATATTTCTCTTCCCAACAGGAGCTCAGATTTGACTCTAGCCATTCCATTACAGCTCAGCAGACTTGCTCATTTCACACCTGGAGGCAACTGATGGAACAACTCCATGCCAAAACACTCCATTAGTTCTTACAATTAAAGTGTATTGAACAGACTTAGGATCACCAAGAATCAGCTTCCAAATTGAAAATAAGTAAACTTATAAACTTTGCTTACCATCTGTTTCCTAACCTTGGAAAAAGAACTTCTATAGTAAGGTTAAAGAACAGCTATTGTTGAACTTAATGGTAAAAAAACAGAGGAATTGTGTTGTTAGCTAAAGGAAAAGTGAACTGTGTCATATGTAGGTTTTAATATTTAATGAATCTATATGGCTGCAATCCATTATGTGACAATTTAATTATATGACAAAAAAGTTTGATAAATAATATTGTGGTAGGACATCCAATTCATTATTTAACAAAAAAATCAATACTTCCATAAATCATATTCCCACACACACACACAGTCACTCACACACACACAAGCTTTTTCAAGTAGGCAAAAATCCAGACACCATAGACCATTCATTTTCTGGCCAGGACAAGTTCAAATTGAAGTTTAATCAGGCCTAGATGGGAATGGATTTTATTTATTTTTTTTTTAACTGGTAGATCAGAAATGGTTGTTGTTAGGTGTTTTTTACCTCTGATAGCTTCCTAAAAGTGCTGTATAACTAGAAGGACTATCTTTTGTGCTTAACAAAGACGAAATGCCAGGTTTCACTCTTCTTAATCACATAAAACTGCTGTTTGAGTCAAGAGGATCAGCGGGCTGAGTAGCCAGGCAGGCAAAGAGTGTCCTCAGGATTAGTCTCAAGTTTAAACACAACATCACAGTCAATAACAGGCAACAAAGGAATTCCTCCTGAAGGGAGGACCATGGTAATGATTTACAGAAAAGGAGTCCTTTATGTCTCCACAAACCACTCAAATAAAAGCAGTGCCAGGGGAGTCCCCCCTGTGGCACAGCAAGGGGGGTGAGAAATTTCACCAGGAGAAAACAAAGAAAATGAGGATGTCAGGCAGGCAGAGCTGAAGGGAGGCACCGGGCACGAGGAAAGGGACAAGTGACCATGCTCTCCAAAGTCCTGCATTCAGGAATTGAGAGTGGGGGGAAATCACTGAAAGGAAGCTGGGGATGAGGCCCATGAAGGAGGATTGGCAATCAGCAGCTCTGAGATCCCTCTCTGTGGTTCAGATAATTAATTTATAAGAACAAATGCTTCCTCTCCAGCCACTCAAAGCCTCCCCACCCTTCTATATGACTTGTGTTTGTATCTATTGGTTTATCATATCATTCCTGACATTTTGCCACTCCAGCCCAAGCAGTATAACTCAAAGTCTCAGTGTTTTCACGTTACGGAAAATAACCCTAATTTAGTTCAACAAAATGACAGACTTAGTAGTTTGGCCCAATTCTGTTCTACTTGTAGGCCATCTTTAAAATTGAATATCAATTATTCATATTCTAGTGTTCTCAGGAAATTTGTTTCTTAAAAAATATTTTAAAAAAGGAACACTTTATTATCACTGTCCAGACTATTATTTATGTCAAGTATACTTATCACACAATTTAGGGCTGACTAGTTTGATGCTAATGCACTGAAATTTTTGTTTCATTCTGACAGCATTATCACTTGAACAACACTTTGTCACAGTGCTTTTGTTGCCTTCTAATTTTTTTAGCAAACGTAGCTGTTATTTAGTACTTGATCTAGGGAGTTCACTCTCCCCTCCTGAATTTATGCAATTATTTTTTCATTATGTTGCATCTTGGCTTTTGCTGCCTGGGATACCGTTCTGTGTCAAGGGTATTTTGTTTAGTGGAGGTTTGAGGAATCTGTGTGGGCCCATGTAAAAACTCTCCCCTCCTGGGGTACTCTGAAAAAACTATTCATAGTACAAATTCATATGTGTATATATACACACACATACATCTAAACAGGACAAATGCCAAATACCAGAAGAGAAAAATATAGCATTAATCATTTTTTGGTGCATGAATTCCAAATGTAAAATTTGCTCTTCTGAAAACTTTGGAAATATTCGAACACTTCAGTTTACATAATTTTATTTCCCAAATATTTTAAATTCTTCAGATTCTAGACCCAGGTTTTTGGTTTATTATTTTTTCCTATTATTGATTAGGTACTACATGTTTTCAGTTTTGTCTTGAATTATGTGTTACAGCTTAGAATGTTGTAAATAATTGGAGAAATCATTGGAAGCTTACACTGCAGTGAAACATTTACTTCATTAAGCATACTTCTGACTTATCAAAAACAGTGTTTTCAAACAGTTTGCTTTGATTATTTCTTTCTTTATCCATTACCTAATCTTAATCAGCCAAATTGAATAGTTCCGAGTATGCGCCTTCTCTGCAAATTAATTACAAAACCAAAATTATCCAGAGACAGAAGTGGTATGAAAGTTGTCCATTGAAACTGTATCTTAGGTCTGTAATCAAAAAGTTTTAATATCTTTTCCATTAAAGAAGAATACATAGGCAAGCTGTGTTTACTTGCAAACAAATAATCTTACGTGCATGGCATGCCAAGATGAGTAGAGTTCTGCTTCTTCTCCAATCTCATGAACAATATGAGATGTTCACATTCTCAAAAAAGTTAAAGTTCACTGAAGTACAAAATGTAAAAAAATAAAGTATGTTTTTGCGCTAGTTCACATTCTCAAAAAAGTTAAAGTTCGCTGAAGTACAAAAAAATAAAGTACGTTTTTGCACTCTTTATATAGCTTTGGAAAGGATTATTTTGCATCTTGTATTAAGGGACAAGTTGTATGAAGTCACACACCGCATTTGTAACATCACCACAAATATATTGCATCATGGATGTAAGTGGATCTGCTTCCAGAACTTATTTCACACTGGTAGAAGCCATTTCCTTTTGCACCTCATCTTTCTCAAAGTAATTACCAACCATCACCTGAACACTCATCTGCATATGCAGTAGGACATTAAAAATTGACTTAATTAGCACCTGGATAACAAGGATGAATTCCCACCCTAGACCAATGGCACAGCTGCACTGCATTCCTTAAGAGGGACAGCAGCAGTGCTCCTGTGATCCAAGTGTCAGCAGTTGATAAAGTAAGAGGAATGATAATAATTGTCATCAACACTGCATAGCAGCTTAGTGAGTGGCGTTATGAAAGGCACCAGAATGTTTTGTTAGGACAAGAGTGAAAACATTTTCAACCAAGAACATCTGAAAGGAAAAAAAACAAGGCCAGCACCTGTGTTTTCCCATGCACCTCCAGCACTAGTTGCATAAATTCCATTTCAGAGATAATAAATTGCTAAGTGACCCTGGAAGCGTATTTATTGTAAGAGAACAAAACCTGCAAAATAGTAGATGCACTGCCAGACCTTTCAGGAAGTGAAAAGGCAAATTCAAAGTCTCAAGTCTCTTTCCCAGAGAAGAAATTGATCTGATCCCATAAGCTTCACTGGTAAATCAATATTCTCAATACCAAATATATTTACTGAATTGAGCACAGTGAAATAGCAGAGTTTTGTACTCACTTACTGCTGGTGGGAGCTCAGCCTACCCCAAGTTCTGATCCCACTGACACACATAAAGACCCAAGGCACAAAGGCTTAAATAAGAGTCCTGTGAAAACCACAGGTGATGTTAATCAAGAGGGTGTGCCCAGAGCTCCATTACCTTAAGGGTAACTCTCCTGTACGTGGTACAAACCCATCCTAATAGTATGGGTGATCTGTGAAGAAAAAAATAAGTGCTATCTTAAGAAGCATTCCATGAAGATTCTCTGTTGCTCCTGACTGGAATTTATACTTTGCTAGGTTTGGCTCTTAGACCTGCTGATCTCCCTTGAGTTATGTCAAACATTTTAGCTGTGTCTATGTACCTTCCTTTTCTCTATAGGGATACACAATTGAGGTCCAACTGTTACCTCAGGTATTAATAATTTGAGGTAATTATGCATTGTACTCAATACAGAAAGATCCAGAAGTCATTAGTGGCTGATGAAGATTGTTATTAAAAGCACATTAGGCATAAAGGCAGCTAGAAATAAAGTATCAAAAGTCTCTCCAATTTGAAGGATGCTTCACTAATTGAGAACAACTTCAGAAATAAGTGTGTGTCTGTGGGGTGTCCCTTAAAATGCTGATCTCTGTCAAAAGAGACTTAATTCTCTGAGAGAGAATCTGGGTGAGCATCATGAGAGGAATCAGTGTGTCTTTGCACTGGAGGGAAACCAAGTGCAGACAGAGTCTCAAAGCTTATTCCAGTGAAGAGCTGATGCCTTTCTCCACCTGATGCTGCACACTGGAACATACAAGAAATGTTTTTAACTGATGTTTTTGTGTGCTGCATTTCTAGATGACTTAACCCCATTGCCACATTTTTGACTGATTTCTATAGAAATATAAAAAGGAAACCTGATTTTTGTATTACAACTGTTTACTTCTGATTGATAACTTTTGAAATTTTTTCCCCTGTTAGTTAAAATTATTCACCAAAAACTGCTTGGCTGCCCATTCATACACAGAGAGATAATGCAGGACTTTCAAAGAAGCTGCAATAAGAAACCACATTTCAGGTACTCCATCAGATCTATAGCTGGCTAAGGAAAGAGTTTTGTGGAAAACATTCAATTCATATGCTTAGCATATGAATTGAATGTGCTATACAAATAAATATTCATTTATATTCTGAATGGACATTCTGGGTGAATTTAATTATTTCCTAGAGTAAATATTTACTGTGCTTAATTTGGACAAGAGACCTAGTTGGAAAACTTTGTTTCTATTCATCAACTTTTGGAAACAATCTCTGGTTCTAAATACAATGCAAATTTAGCAAGAATACATTTTCTTTTTACTCAGTTGTGTGTCTATGAGTTGGTGTAAAGGTGCAATGTAGTGATGTTTCCATTTTCTGACACTGTGGAGGTGAGGAACATATCAGTACCCAACACAAAAATAAAAGCAGCAAAATAACAAAATATTAATGCTGTTCAAAGGCAGTTACTCAAAACCATAGCTCATGTTTGAAACTTCATTTAGGTTGGTCCTCAGCAATTCCATATCATAGAAGTAGTAATAAAATGATATTAGACATGTTTCTGTTTCTTTTTAGACTGGGAATTTGGATCTACTTTCCAACAGTTAATGCTTTATTATCTCTTCTATTGCTTGTCCCTTAGTGCCTTGCTCTTCATTCTTCAACATGCCTTGCCATAAGGCAGAGATGGGAAGTAGCACATGGAAATATTATTTGTGTCACAAAAACGTAGCAGTGATGAAATAAAATATAAAGCTAATTAAAATTTTGCTTATGAAGATAGGACATTTTATTTAGTAATTTCTTTTTGACTGTTGCAGCAGGATTAGAAATGAAGGAAGGAAAAGTGTTTCAATTAACTTCCCTGAAATTGCAAAGGACACTGAGTATTTAATTTGGGCTTTAAGTCTTCCATGTGTGTCTGACAAGCTGACCAATATGAAGGCCTTTCATGAAAATTACTGTATGTATCAAAGTTTTAAATTATTCATATGACGAAATGAAATGATCAACAAAACCACTGGATAATTAATGAAGTTGTCATCTTGACAAGACTAATAATAAGCTTCTCCTTGGTAAATAATCAGTGATTCCTTTGCTATAATCACAAAAGCAATTCTATTGTATGTTTATAAGGTCATAGAATAGAAATTTCAAACCTTAAAAGCAGTTGGTTGAATTTTGCCAATATTTCAATGATTTTATGTGATTTCATATAATTGGTTACTAAGTCAGTGGGTAGCTGCTATGCATGTGAATTTACCAAGGAAAACCACACATGGTGCAATGTACATGGAAAATAATTATTTTCCTGATGATATTGTTGGGAGATATATTAAGAAGAAGCAACAGCAGTAATAAGATAGCAACTAAATCTAGTACCACTGTAATACGCGGAATGATCTGTGGACTTCTTGTTCTTTAATTAAAGATTCTGTTGGTTTAATCATACAGCACTGCAGTAATAATGCTGTACTGGGCAGGTGAAGACAAAGGGCATTAGCATAAGGCTACATCAAGTCAGATGCTGCAGCACAGTTCTGTCAAGCCTCTATATTGGTGTACCTGAGGCTCCTTCAAACCCCATCTATAATTCTAACAGCAATGTCCTAAATTTCCTTCAAATCTTTTGTAGAATAGGCCATGAAAAGCAGTTTGCACCTGTGGGAAGAGTCCTGACAAACATGGCAGGCTAAGACTTTGTCTAAAGACTTTATTTTCTTCTCACTATCTGGGGTGAGAAGTGTCTGGAAAACATCTCTTGAAGGTCCAAGGATGTACAACTTCTTTCAGACTTTGCCATCTTTAGTGACTTTTTTTCCCCCTCACTCATATTTGTAGAGTAATACCACAGTATATTTGTGTTTCTGCTTTTCCAGCACTCTCTGCAGCACATACACCTGGGTGAGTTTATCACTTTCCACTGCAGTAAGAACCATCTCCCTGAAAAACCTAGGCTCTCATTCCATTTTTTCAAGGCACAGAAATCTGTAATGCACAACACTGCTTATCACACCACTCCAACCTGCAAATTATAAACTGGACTGGGCCATATGTATGGGGAGCAGTGTATATTTCTCTTAGTCTTTGAAAAATAAAACAGAAATGTTCCCAGTGCTCTATTAGTTGGCTTTGGACACATATTTTCTCACAAAATCTGGATACCATGAACCCTCTGGGCATTGGCATTTCCATTTTGGTAATGAAGGCATTTGGTTGTTACAGACAGAAAGGACTGGAAAGGGAAAGCAGAATATTCCAAACACTTCCAAAGACAAACCCCAAAACCTGCAATCTTTTATCTTTACGTGAAGATAGGTTGTTAAAAATGCAGTATTATGTTTTTCTCATTGATGAAAGTCACGTCAAGATTTTCCTTACACTAAACCACCTAAGATGAAGTTAAAACTGCAGAACCTACATTGCAATCACTGCAGGCACTCCAGACGCTCTCTGTGCTGTCCCAGGAACATCTGCTACTTTCTTCTGGGTAAAAATATGTTGTTTGTAACTTCTGTCTACCCAGAGGCAGTGAAGGTTTTCCACTCCTTTTTAACTCTTCTGTGGCACGTTTTGTGTCCTTTTCTAGTCCCCACCAAGAGCTGCCCCATGCTGCTCTCACTAATTGTGTGAACATTTCCAGACCCCCCTGCTCTCAGTGTGGTTTACTGATGCTCTGCACAGCAGAATACAAAACAGACTTTTTCAATATTCACACAGAAAATTCGTAGCTTGTTACAACAAGGGAAATCCCAAACCCTTTCTGAAGGAAAATCAGCTTCCATCCAAGTGGGGGTCTAACAAGAGTTACAAGGGACAGGGAGGCTGCTGCACACACACATAGAGCCACCAGGATTTTGGTGCCAAATTCCAGTTGGGAACAGGGGTGGGAGCAGAGATGCATTTAGTTTCCTACCTGGGAAGATGCCATGTGCAGATTAACATCGGTGGTCCCACTGCTCTGGGAACAAGTAGTGCAGAAATTTTGTCTCTGCTTTGTGGAAATGATCTTGTTCCTCAGATCATCAGCACAACTTCTATTCTCACTACCAGATTCTACAGCAACAAAGATTTTATTTTTGTAAGTATACCAAGAAAACGGTAGGGTACATGCATTCATGATGCTCATAATTTTGAAATCTAAATATGCAAACACAATGCATTTTGAGGGAGGCAAAGCCTCAACGGCAACGTCACTGTGTCAGACCTTCTTTGGGGTTGTCAGGCCATCTAGTTGTAGTAGAGAAACAGTTAAAGCAACTTTTGCTTGGGCATTTCTTTAAGTTTATTTGTGAAAACATATTCCAAGCCTGTACGTTAAACATGGTAACTTGGCATTGCATTGGCAAATCTGGTCCTGTATCATTTGGATCCCAGATTTCACAACATCTTACACTCCACTCTCACAAAAAGCCAAAGGCAGTGTTTTTGTCAAGTGAGAAGGAGTGATATTCTGGGAGACAGGCAGCAGAGAATGCATAGCTGGCTGATTTTATCTGGAAGTAGATTGCAGGGATTAGGGTGTGGGGTTTTATTTTTTACGAAGTGCTGAGGGCTAACAAAAGCCACCATTTCGAGTTTTCGTTGTTTCTTACACAAAATAATAGTTTCCTGATTGCCATGAGACAGCACACTAAAGTGTGAAAATCCTGTAGCAGCTGTGGTGGTGGCAACACATGTCATTTCTGTGCATAGGCTGAGATTTTTCTCATGAGACTCTTAAATAGATGCAATGAAGCATTCAATACACACAGTTAATATCTAACAGTAATTCCTGCATGTGTTTGTGTGCTATACTGGCAATATCTGGAATGACTGCCAGCTTTTACAAAGATAGGTATGACAATATCCTGCTAGGATTGAAATATATCCCAATCAAAACAGAAGGACTGAATTTTTTTTTTCTCTGGTCTTTGTTTGGCATTCCTTATGGAGAAAGTAATTAATACAATGAGGCAGGAGGAGGACTGTCTCGTGGGACACACAATCCTTTTGTAACTTGATTCAATTATTTTTTTCCTAGCTATAATTCTTCAGTGAATGCTCCACCTTCTCTTGTGTTTTTATTAACTTAAAAAAATAAAAAGAAACAAGAAAGAATGCAGGAAAATGACAATGACACTGTCAGTGTGACTCTAAACTTCGTGCTGAAAATTCATCCTTCTGTGCATTCAGTGAGTTCCTGCTGGAAAAGGGCAGCTGATCCTGGGCATTATTCAGCAAGCTCCATTTGTATGTTCTTTCACTGGAACACATGCTAGTGAGATGGATGATTAAAATCTTACAAACCCTAGAGCTCTCCCCAGACTCAAACACTGCTTTTGTTCTGCAGCTTTCAGAGCATTTCAGAACTAAATCAAAACAGTTGTGGCAGGAAAAAAATGGAAGCTACAGCGTGTGCTGAGTGCCAGGCTCTCTTAAAAGAAGTGAGAGAGAGGATGCAGGGTGAACACAGGGCTCAGAGCTCACCTAAAATCTTGAGGAGTAGCCATGTCACTGACCTCAGGATGTGGCTCTAGCACCACATCTTTTTATCACTTTTTAGGAATCTCTTTAGGTAACCTCTTCTCTGTGCCAAACCAATCTCTGATTTTAAAAAATCATGTACAGCATCTAAGCTGATATATAATTGAAACTTCTAGCTCTTAAATTTCTCTGTTCAGAGCATTTGCTGTCTACTGCCATATTCTCCTGCTACAACTTCACTGGCCCCACTGGAGCCAATAATCTATTTGACTTCAGCTGATTTTAAAACAGAGAGAAAGTTATTGCTGGCTTGACTTTATACATGTCATCATATATTCCAATCTATTTTGCAGCTAATATTAAATATTATATTTCCTTGTCCTAAATAGTTCAATTGTAGTATTCTCTTGTGATTTTTTGTCATGCCTTTTTTTGAGTTTTGGTCTTTTTTTGAGAAAGAAGAAGAATTCAAATTTTTCAATTTAAAACACAGCATACCTCTAAGATACTTTTCCTGTACTAAAGGGCATAAAAGTAAATGCTAAATCTAAAAATAATGTTCTGTAATGGGAATGATCTGACATTTATCTGATTTAAATTTATAAAAATCCACATAATAGGAATGCTTCTAAAGTTAAATTGGCACCAGTCCATTTACCACAAAAGATAGACACCTTGATCACACTTTTATTACCCTCTGTAGCTTTGTGTATTTCATATGAATGGAAATAAAAAAATCAGATTTTGATATTAAGCAAACAACCAAGTGTGGGTAGTCATACTTCAGAAAACAGTAGCTAAGTGCTTTAATAAGCTGCTTTAATATTCAGTATTAATCTTTGGAACTGGGCCCACACAACAGAATATTATGTGTCTGCTTTGTGAACCTCCAAAACCAGGAAGGCTCTGAGCAAAGTGATTTGCAAGACTGGTTTGGGCTGCAAGCCTTAAGCATTCCTTGGTCATATCTCAATGAATACTGGTTTTGTAGCCACACTTATTTAATAAAAAATGCACTTTTATTATCTAGCATGTCTGCAAACCATCTGTGAATTGATGGGGTCTATTGGGGAAAAAAAAAAGAGGGAAAACTAAGCTGTCTATGAAAGCTCATTTTGAAAAGCCATAAAAATAATAGGCCAAATTTTGCTTCTCTCTGATTTTTTGATCTTAAAAAGCTTCATTGGTTTCAGTGGATCTACACTGATTTTCATCTGCTACGTATCCATTCCTTAGCATATGCAAAACTTCTGTTATTTGTCTGCATTTCTCTCTTATAAAGCTGAAATAGATTAAAAAAAAACCTCCAAACCAAATACATCCTCCCAAAGCCACTGAAATGGCAATTACCGCTTTACCTTAAATCTGTTTATCTTTAAAATTAAATTCTACTTTTAAGTTTTAAAATATGGTTGGATTTGTATAACCATATATCTGCCTATAACATTGTTTTCATATTTTACAGCTATTTGCAGATGAATCACAGTTAGGAAAGGGAACTCACTAAAGTCTGGAATATTACCTATTCAGTTTTGGGAGGTTTAGTGGGCAGCTGCGAAAAAAAAAAAATAGCTCTTTCTTGGCACTTCAGTCTTGGAAGAAAATAAAACCTTTCAAAGTAAGGATGCCAAAGCATACATCACAACCAAAACTGATAGTGATTTTGTAATCATTCTGTCTATTTTATTGGCATGCTACATTTCTGAGGGGTTTGTGAGGAATGCAACTCAATGACAAGCTGAGCTCTGTCTATGAAAAATCAATAGCTTTGATTGGATTTTTAAAAGGCATTTCAATATGGTACCAATTGCACATCACTTACGAGGCTTGAAACGCACCAGAGCACAACATTTCCCATTTAGCAGGCCAAGAAAATATCTTGGGCAGTGTAGAAAAGTATTTCACTGCATTTGCAAACACAGTTTTCAGGTGGAAAAAAAAGAGGATCCCTGATCTGGTTCACAGCCATCCTTCCTGCAAAGTTCTTCCCTGAGCATCCACAGCACCCAGAGCTCACATGAGCTCCCAAATCAGGGTCATAATTCTGCATACAGATGCATAGCTGTTAATTTCCCTGCCAGCTGCCCTATTGAAATAGTTGATCATTCATGGACATTTTTCACTGGCATACACCAGACATGACCCATCTAAGTTTTTGCAAGAGCAAGATCAAGGTGTAAATAGTTTGCAGAGCAATACATTTCAGTTTTGACGAGGATTTTAAGATTAAAGGTAAGCTGAGTCCACATTAAAAAATAGTAGAGGGCAAATGAAGTTCAAGTTCTGAAATACTCAGTCTGAAGTATATATAGGAATTGAAACAAGATGTCATAGACAATATTTGATAGTCAATAAAGGATTAGCATTCAGGTTCTTCAATTCACTGTCTCCAGCTCTTGGACATCAGTGCAATAAATCTTGCAAGTATTAAAATATATGTAAACGGGACCTTATTTTTTTCTTAGATATTGCACCCTTGAAATTCACATTTTCAAGTTCACTGTAATCATTTCAAGAAAGGCAGAAACTGAAAGAATAGGTTTTCACACTGCTACAATCCCTTAGAGACTTAAAAAAATTGCCAAGGCACTGGAAGACTCATGACAGAACTGCTGGAACCTGGCTTGTGCAGAAAACTTGCAGAACAAAGTCCAATCCCCTGTTATTGCAGGTGGCCATCTCATAGAGTCTGTTTAAAAATAGGATTAATCTCCATCTTAAAACTAATTAACTTTCTGCCCCCGTGACTCCCAGTGGGAGACTATTTGCCAGCATCTCATGACTCTGCCACTTAAAAACTTCTTTATTTTCAACGTACATTCATCTGCCACCATTTTCTACCTACAACTTCTCTAGTGATATTTTCCCTGAGCTCTTTTCCCATTTTTCTCATTTTCTTTTTCCTGTTGAGGCAGTTATAGAGAGCAATTGTAAAGAGTCCTTTTTTAATTTTTCACATTTTGTCTAACACAATATCTTTCATCTTCTCGTCTTACAGCATTTGTGATGTCTAGTTACTGTAGTAGCTTTACTTTGCATCTCTCCTAGTCTAGGTTTTCTGAACCTGGGTGAAGAGGACTGCACACTGTGTTCCAGTGAGAGCCCACCAGTGCCCTGCACGATGCCAGGAATTCCTGTCTCTATTAGTAATATCATAAATAGTCACATCCCAGGGTTTCATTCTCAGGACTACTTCATTTTGATTGTTCAGATATCCTGGTGATGCTCAGAGGAACCAAAAACTTCCCTTCCTCAGATATTTCCTTCTTATCACAGATCATGAGGGTTTTTCCATGTAATAACTTTGTCAACAGCAAAATTTGCCAGTAAATTCTTATTTTTAATACTGGAAATATTAAATAAGGCTGATCCTAACTCCTGAAGAATCCTGCTAATGAATGTATGATTTTTCTAATTTACCCATTATTATTTGGCTTTTGTTCCATTTCTAACTGCTTTACAGTCTCTCTGCTAAACCCCTGTCTTCACACGCTTCACTAATTACTTCATATCCAATGCTTTAGTGAATCCAAATAAAGCTTGCACTAGAACTCGATTTATAAAATCATTTTGTATAACACATTTATACAACTTCTACAATCTTTTCCCCTTAATGCTTTGTATTTCATATATTTTAATCTCTTTTTGTTCCAGAACCTTAACTACACTGATATGCAACCAGCAGGTCTGTTTGCTTTCATATCCCTCCTGTTGAGGCCTTGGTTCCTCAAGGTTCATCTGCTTGCAGAAGGTAATTTCCTCCATTTTCCAAACCTTGTCCCTCCAAAAATATTTATCCTTCCATTTAATTTTGGATGCATGAAATAATGACTACTCAATTAGATACCACTGTGGCAACAGTTACAGAAAGTAAAATATTTTTAAAATAAAACCTATAGAACTGATTGATAATTTAAGTGAAGAAATCTGTTGGCTGCCACTTGCAAGCCTAACTGTGTTACCATTTCTTTTAATAGTATCAGGATGCAGTGTATTTCAGGAAAGTCAAGGTATTTTATTGATGTCTTGGAATTAAATGTTTCCCAATATTTATCTGATTAATAACGTTGCAGATGATTCATATCTATATTCAGATCTGTCCCCTGAGAAACACCAAAAATTTTCCTGCCATTGTTCTTCCTCAAAGCAGCCTTGATCTAAAGGTACTTCTATTTTATTCATCCTTGTATTTTATTAATCCTTTTATTCATTACTTTATTCATCCTTCCCACTACTCCACAGTCAATAATGATGTAAGATTTTTTTACTCAAACACATTTCTTCACTTCTGTCTTCCTTAACAGCACATGAAGATTTATTTTTCCTGAAGACAGCCCTACCATGCAACACGATGGGGCAAATCTGACTTTTTCTGGCTATCAGAGCTGAAATCTCTTCTTGGAACAAACAGAACCCAGCTTAGCTCCATTACTCGAGGATTTTTGTCTTTTACTTTGCCTCTATTCCTTTACTACCTACCATGTGAGGACCAGACACCAACTAAAAAAGTGCAAAGACAAAGGAGAAAGAGAAGACCCCTTTCTCATTAGATCCCAGCCCAAAGTTCACTCACAATTACCAGACACAGCAGTCCTTCAACACAAAGTTGACCTCACTCTCCTGATCCCACCTGAAATCCTGCATCCCAGGTTCAAGTTTTGGCCTCTTGTTTTTAGGCTTTGATCAGAACATAATGATAAGTTTTTCTGGTTCATTTTTCTAGAGGAAATAGGTAGAGCACTACAACTCTCTGTTTTATTTATCCAGCTATTGATCTAGTAAATTTAGTACTTTTTTTATCTCTTACACTCATTTTCTCTTGCATCCTAAACTAGATGCAGAGATTATGCAGTCACTGTTAAATTCCTCTTCTCATTCCTTAAATTAAAGATGCTCTTATCAACATCACAGAATTTGGCAGTAATGCTGTCTTTAGACATCCATCAGAAATTATCAGTTTAATCAGAGATTAGGAGAACTACCTTGTAAAAGAATATAGTGCCATTGGGATTTACCTGTGACAATTAATTGTATCACAAATTGTTTCAAATGACATTGGGAGTCCTATACTTTATATTTTTATGTTGAAAAAAACCTAGTTACAACAAAATATTATGTCTTAAAAACTCTCAAGTGAATAAGAGGAAACATCAAAAGCTCAGAAATATGCTAAAAGCAAATCTTCAGGAGAAAACATGTTAGGATTGACCATGTCTGAAAGTTACATTCCAAATGACCTCTGGAGAATGTGTGCTGCTCAAAGTAGAGTTAAGTACAAGTCATCTAGCAAATGGAACCATTACAGAGAGACATTACACACACAGTGACACAGAAACATATTGGTTGCTAATTCCACACCCCTATTTATAGCTCCAGAGGTGAGAAGATCTCCCGTGCAGAGTAAATGTGCCTCATCTTTGCTGAGTGCAGCAAGGACCTCTCATTTTCCATATGGATGTGGGAATGGCTCCCACAAAGACATCCCCATTGCTTGTACCCAGCTTTTCCCTGACCTCCTCAGGGGTGCCTCAGCAGCACTAATGTGGGTGGCAGAAACACATTCTGCCAAGCATCTTCCACGGAAGGAAAAGTGAGTTGTTCCAGGACTGTATCATTTAACTTTGCTTACATTTCCATGCCCCAGGATTTATATAAAGGGTGTCTAGTGACCCACTTTGCTGTGCAGTTAATATGACCCTATCTTAACCTAATGTGGAAGGGAAATGTACTCCTATTCTTGAAGTGTTCTGAAAAACACAAATACTAAGACTTCTGCATAATTATGCAAATGTGATGGAAAATGGAAAGAAAGTCTGGATTTTGCTGCTGAAACTGGTGTGCTTGATATATTTAGAAAATAAACCATGGCTCCACAGACCACAGGGCTCTCAAAAGGTAAAACCATAGTCAAGAATAAATAATTACATATTTGTGGAGATTTACCCTCAGCAGGCTTGCCTTCACATCTCCTCTGGTCACTGCAGTATTTGGGGTTGGAGTGAAGATCACACAGTTTGTCTGTTTCCACAGACTTTTGCTCATCCCAGTACACCTACCACATCCTGGTTGTGAACTGGTTCTTGATTTTTGTCCCTCTAAAGGGGAGCAGAAATGTCACATTATCTGTAATGATGACTGAGACATTTGTGGTTCTACCTTCATTCCAGGGGACCCTTGTTAAAGGATCATTTGTTCAGTCCCATTCACTATTCACATATTCTGCAAAGTGGCTCAAGTAATGATGTTATAAATATTATGCTCATGTATTCAGGCCATGTCATAAAGGGAAGCCATTTTAAGCCACTGGATGCAAAAAGGAAGAAAAGAAGAAAAGCAAATATTTCAACTGGTGTTGTATTATTGTAAAAATTTAGATGGAATAATTAAAAAGGAATGGCCTAATCATTTTATGAATAGATGTTCTTCTCCTTTCCTGAATGTTAATTCTAAAATAATACATTTGTTACGGACTATTTCTATTCACATACTTAATTAGAGCACCAATTATAGGGCGCTGTGGAAAACACTGTGGAAAATGCACCCTCTACTGGCTCCTAAATACATGTTCTAGAATTACAGTTTGGAACTTTTCTGAACTATCTTCCCAGAAAATATGCCTGGAAGCAGAAAATTAATGACTTCACTTACAAAAACATGGTTCCTTGTAAAAGACCAGCTAAAGATACTTTACATACTAGAATTTATGAAAAGACACAAGGCAGAAGAATGCATTTTAGGAATACAAGGTACAGTTTTAATGAAGAATAGCATATTGGTGCAAAATAATACATTGCACATATTTATTGTGAATATAGCATAATGAGAATGGGCATGAAAACTGATTGGTAAGAGAAACGCTTCCTGTATCTATGATAGACAACAAAATTGTCTTAGATTCAGTAGCCCTGTAGAGAGGAGGACAGGATTATATATCCAAAAGAGAAAACTAAGCATGTTTGGATCAAATCAAACAATCACTGATTTTGATTC
>NW_005054432.1:1534133-1535512 GCF_000277835.1 Geospiza fortis | reverse complement strand
CTACAGGTAGTACAGATCTAGTTTTCTCCCCAGCGTATTGTAAGTCAGGATAATTCACTCCTTGATGGCATGAATAGGAGAGCCAGGTGTATCCATTGCACAGTGCAACAGATTTTTTCCATAGCAGTAAGCTCACATGTTCACTGCCTGCCTATTTTCTACCATCGTGCAGGCACCTTTTGAAATCCACAGGCAGTGTACAGCCACCTGAGGTATTTCCCTCTCCAGCTGGTCACCTTGGCATGGAGGGGACAGGTCTGAACCCTTTGCAACCAAGCAGAAATTCTGCTTAAAGGAATACTCCAGCTCCAGTGGGAATTTAATTTTTTGAAGAGCCCTGGGGCTTTTCCCAAAGCAACTCCTTCTATTTAACAACTTGTGGCTAAGAAAGGATGGCAGGAGGAATCCCTGAGACACGAGTAACCCCTGCTGAAACCCAGTGGCAGACTGACTGATGTCACTCTGGAGAGCTGTCACATTAGGAGTGTGCCCTCCTCAATGGGCTGTGCAGCTGAAGATGCTGTCTAATGGTGTGTTACCACCTAATGATAATGGTCTTCATGGAGCTTCTCTTTAATGATCTGTGTTACTTTATAATGATAATGGCCTTCTTGCAGACAGACTATGACTTTAATCTCACAACCCCACTGAGGAGGTTATACTCAAAGCATTACAACTCTTGTCCATGACCTCTGTGAGCAGCCTGCTCATCTGTGGGTAGTCATCAGAAAGAGCCTTCAAACAGAAAAAAATAAAATTCAAGTGAGAGGGCACAAGCCTTCCTCAAATATGGGGAAAATATTCCACAAAAGAGAGATTAATATTTATATATTTATATAATATTTATATATTATTTTTATGGTACACACACACATATACATATGCAGCATATATATACACATGTAGCTTATTTTCTACATATATATATACACATACATACAAAATAAGCTAGTCTTCCTTTCTTCTTCTACTTCAAAAAGTACTTAAGGAATCTTAAATTTCTTTTTACAGCACCAACATGTTATGGTTTTCAGCTGGGAAATGAGATAAAATTGATGTGAGCATCACTGGAAACTTGATATTTTGTTTGTTGGAAAATCATGGAGTGACACAAGAAATCTTTTGTGCTGATTTCTCTTGTCCATTGCTCAGTGAACATTTTGGCCAGATGTGGAGGGAGGCTGAATAGTCCCAGTACTTTACTTTGTAGATTCCTAGTCTCAGAAAGAACAAAATAATTGTAATTAACAGAACTTTTGGGCAGTATGACAATAAGAGGGATTGCATAGTCCAATGAGTTTCAAGTGTGTTTAATTTGAAATGATGCATGCCCTATCATTATATTTTAAATTAAAAAAAAATATATATAAATCCAGCTC
>NW_005054432.1:1418316-1534008 GCF_000277835.1 Geospiza fortis | reverse complement strand
TCCCTACACTCAAATTTGTATCTTCTAATGTTTGTAGGTGTCTTCCTTCCAACATAAAACTGAAAAATTGTCATGGTATCTGAAAGATTGTTTCAAAGCATTTCTGTACCAACCACATACAGAAAAAAAAAAACCCTGGACAATGTACTTAAAATAAATGTCCTGAAGTAAATAAGAAGTGACCTTAATTCCTGTGCCCGAATCATTGCTGGAATATTGTGGTCATCTAATCATGCATTATTTCAGTTACATGATAATATTTCTCTAACAAGAATATTCTGATTACTCCTTCACTATGCATAAGTGTCAACGGGAATTATACAGGTAATCTAATAGATCCCACAGTTCAGCCAAGACAGTATTGCAATGTGGACATGATTTCCATATTTTAAATACCTTATCTGCTTATTCAAATAAACAGCATATCTAATTACTAAAAACCATATAGTTTTCCCTTTTGCTCTATAGGAAATATACTACAATATATTTTCATACGAGAAAGGAAAACATGTGTCTCCCATGAAAATAGATACTATGCTTTCATAAGAAATTAAAATGAAAATAGATAGTATGCTTTCATAAGAAATTAAAAAGACATTCACTGGAAACCAAAGAAATGGGCAAAGATTCAATCACTATCCTGGGTACTGTAAGAATTTTTCAAGCTAAACCAAAATAAATTGGGCATCAGGGAACATCTGCTCCATATTCAGTGTAAATCCTTCTCTTAGTTTACTTAAATAAGATTAATTTCACTTAAATTTAGACTCATGTACCAAAGATGACTACACCTGAGTTAGTCATGAATGTCAACACCATCCTTACTTTGTCTTTTTCTCTTTTTAAACTTTCTTAATCTAAAAGACAGTCTTTAGCATGCACTAACAACTTTAGAATAGCAACTATATCAAAAGAAAAAAAAAAACCAGCCCACAGCTAACTCCATGCATGGAAAAAGCCAGAATTTCTCACTCTTTTTAAAATTAATTTCTTTTACTCATGAGAAATTCACTTGAAACTTCAATTTCTTACCTGCTGATACCTCAGGTCAAGTGAGAGGCTAAAATGTTCTGTGTACAGGATAGTTATAACTAGAATAGCCTTAAGACTACCTCAAGACTGTAGATCTGACTGTCAGAAAAGCAATAGTAATACCTGTAAACTGATCCAATTCCATCAAGAACTATTGATAAAGAATTGCATATCATTTAATTTTGCTTATTCACTCTTTAGGATTTAATAACATGTCGTCATTGATGATGCCAAGAATGAAACTTGATCAGTTTGCACAGCTGATAGCAATGAAATACCAGCAGATTTTAACAAACCCAGCATTACTTATTCCAAAACTTCAGCATTTCTACAACATAGAAACTTTAACTTAGACACAGACACCCACTGCAAATAAAATCTGTCTTAATTATATTTTTCCCTGCTTTTGGTCTATCTTTTGTATAACCACATCACTCTCTCAGAGGTATTCTCCAATATTCACTGAAAACTCTTCAGGAAATCCTCTAAACAGTATTTTATTATCTAGACAGTTTATTTTCTAAATTTTTTTAAAGATGCAATAGTAAGCGGATAAGACATCAGGTTTCTTAACTGCATCCTAATTTTGAAGCATTAACTCTGTTGTGATCAAATGCCAACTAATTTTGACAGATTTTAGAGATTTTAAGAGACACTATAAGCAATTCTGCATAAAATATGTCAAACTTCTTACACATCACAATGAGCCTTTGCTGCTGTAAGCAAATAGCTTCTAAAATTGGAATTGGCAGAGCAACAATTTTATGTCTTCTGCTGTTGCCTCCTAGTACCTATTTTATTGCACATCACCAGAGGGAGCTACATTTTGCAAAATTTTAGTAGTGCTTTGATGCTCTGAAACATAATTGGTGTTCCAAAATATTTCCAGTGTTTCTTAAGTAGAACACAGGTTCAGTCTCATTCCCCACTGGGTCAGAGCCAAGATGTGCTTTAGGATAAAACTGGTGCAATGGTTTCTCCCAGTTTTTAGCAGATATCCTTACATCAGTGCTGCTAGTTGTTAAAATGAGTGAAAAATTACTGCTTAAAGGATGCCTTTTTCCAGGGAGGTGGGAATTAGCTTTTCCAAGGGGCAAGCTGAGTCAGTGAGAGACGCCTGCTTGTGATGCCCATGGGAGGTGGAGAGGAGCATGTGGCCACTTGCTCTCACTGCTTGCCCACTTCTAGAGAAAAAGCTGCTGGCCAGGGCTGCCACAGGAAGGCCAAAAAGCTTTATCTCCTTCTGCTTTCACAGTTCTGCTGCTCACATGAAGGTCAGCAGCTGATGCTCCCCATCCCTGGAGAAGGACAGTGAACGAGGTGAGGTGGCAGACAGCATTTCCATAAACTCCCTGGAGGTAACCTAGTCACAGCAAGGGGGTGATAGGGAGAAAAATCCCCTTTTCTTCAGGATTGATCTGCTTCCTCTTCCTAGCCCATGAGCAACTCAGCTCTCACGTTTTATACAGCTAGTCAGAAGTCCAAGAGGATTTTAGGATTTTCCAGTAAATCATTGCTTTGCCCTCCTCACACTTTGGGACAAACAACCTTCTGCTGCAAGTGAGGCAGAGGAACAGCACTGAGCTGGGAAAGCTGAGGCAGATTAGACACAGTGGACTGGAAAGGTAGGATAAAATTTGTTGTTTGCCAGCACATAAGCCTAGATGATATCTGTGATAAACTTTTATTTTTACAGGCCACCAGGGCTAATGGAAATACATGTCTAATTGAGTTAGCACACATACACTGGTTACATATCAGCTATTTACGTAAAAACTAACCTAAATTTTTCTTAAAGTTCTGTCATTTGTATTAATTTCTATACATCCAACCAAGTGTAGTGCTTTATCTTTTTTTTTAATAAGGAATGTCATTACTCATTTTTCCTCCTTATTTTTGTATATATTGGTTTAGATTTTGGTGTAATAAATACAACACATGCCGAAATATCTCTACACAATAAAGTCTTTAAAATATCACTGTCCAGATCCTGAGGTCAATAAGCATCTATATAATACTTTTCAAGGATTTGATCTATGAATGTTCCCAAATTAATAATTTTTTCTCAGGTGTCAGACAGTACCCCCCTCCCTTCCTTTTTGCATTCACGTATCCACTCCTGGGTTAGTGCAAACTCACACTATTAGCCCCCACCTTAGAGTGACTAAGAATTATTTATTTCTACATAGGTTTGTGATTTGTTTAACTTCAAGTTTGATTAGATCTCATCAAAAGTTGAGAGGAAACAAATTCTCTCACGTGACTTTCCACTGGATTAAGTGTCACTATACAAACAAGAAGAGAGAAGTTACTCCCAAATACAAGCACTGACCCTTGCCTCACAGTGACTATAAACTGCTTTTCTTCTTTTTTTCTTCTATATGTGCTATGAAGTTATTCTTGATATTCGTATTTCACATCATATGACTGGGAGGAATACAACATATGCAACTTGCCAGAAGTCAGCACAAATACACTAACATAAAATTGGCACAGACCACTGGGAAATCAAATCCCATGAACAGGCATGACTTGTCATATGAATAGACTAGAAATAGGTTCCAAACCACATCAACAGTTTCAGGTATAGAATCCCAGAATCATGTAGGTTTGAAAAGACCTTTAAGATCATCAAGTCTAATTGTTAATCCATCACTACCAAATCCATCACTAAACCATGTTCATCATTTCCAGACTTCCATGTCCAAGTATTGCAGCCTTTTGGGGTTGAGGAAAAGCAAAGCTGTTGCACCCCCTTTGCATTACATTTATAACAACTGGTTAGATCCTCCACCAAAGAGTAACACACATCTTAAAACTCTGGCCACCAGAACAGTTCTGAAGGGTCATCAAAATTTACTTTCTCTCTTCCAGTCTCCTCTCAATAAAGACCATGGAAGACAGGATTACAAAGAAGAGACTGCATTTGCACATGCTCCAAATTATTAAAAAATATATATAAAAGTTACTGGAGGAACTGTGTGTTATGGCAAATACAATGTAGTCTCCACAAACCTTGACCTTTCCAGAAAGATGAACTCTACAGCAGGTTATACTTAGGCATCATATTCAGTATCTTCAAGTCAGATTTGTCCATGGAGTAGGAGTCATGTTTGAAATCCTACATTCATGGTTATATAATGTTACCAACATTTCTGCCCTATCCTGAGGTCTTCTTTGAGCCATGAGCTATTCTGGACTGACAAACACATGCTAAAATAGAGCAGGACAGAAACTCTAAGAAAATTGGCAATAATTTTCCTAAAAGCCCCCTTAGAAAACTTTAAAATTTTAATCTAGAATTTTGAGCTCCACAAATACACAGACCTTTTTCTTCACAGATGGAAAGAATTAAACCAAGGAAATCAAACTAAGTCAATAATTAAAGCAACATTAGCAGTAAATTGACAGTTTGTTCAGTAATGAAAACCATCAATTGCCAACTGTAATGAAATGCATTATTAAAATCATAATGAGGGTGTAAATACATAATGCTGCATAAAGATACAATCTGAAGGAGTTACCCAGTATAGGAAATTAACCTAGAAGAACAGCAGCCATACAAAACAACTGGGACCTACCACGGCTTGGGGAACAGAGGAAAAGGGAACACCTGTTGAAATTTTCTCTGTCTACTGTTCCTGTGGATGCAGGGAGTTGTACCATTTTGGGATAGCTTGCAGGGAAGTGTGCAATCCAGCCACTGCAGGCCCAGAG
This sequence comes from Geospiza fortis, assembly GCF_000277835.1. NCBI lineage: Eukaryota > Metazoa > Chordata > Aves > Passeriformes > Thraupidae > Geospiza > Geospiza fortis. The sequence continues at coordinate 1,529,259 of NW_005054432.1, read as the reverse complement.
TAAAGACTAAACCTTTCCACTCAGAGCTCAAATTGTGCAACCAAGGCCAAGAAGCAAACTCTTTTTCCCCACCTGTCCTCTGTGCCGTAAACCATGATGCTTTCCACCCTATCAGGGTCCCCAAATTTAGGAATTCCTTTTGTTAGTTCAAGGAACTAACACTTTCTGTACTAGGAAGGTATTGGGCAGAGGACAGATGTGCTCTTCTTCTTCTTTAAAATACACATTCCCCTTCCTTTCCCACCCCCCCCCAGATTCCAACTAATGTACTGCAACAAAAAGCTATCAAATTAAAGTGGCTCATGGAGCAGAGCTGCAGAAAATGCCATAACCATGATTATGCTAAAGGTCTGTGTCCTTTGCACTTCTCTGCACAGGAGTGGCTGTGGAAAGCAGATGCTGGGAAAGAAGTGCTGTAGGAGGCAGCATGACAGTCTCATTTGGATAGAACAACTCAATCAGGTAGCAGTGTTTATCAGCTAACACAAAGACTCAGCTTGAAGTACAAATAAAGATGAGAAAAAAAAGAAAGACAGAAATCTGAGATGAACTTCTGAAGTGGATGATATGTTATGCAGAGGAATGAAAGAGCAAAAGTGAGAATCTAACAGAGGAAATAATGGAATCACAGAATGCCCTGAGTTAGAAGTGACCTTAAAAATCATCTCGTTCCAACCCTCCTGCCATGGGCAGGGACATCTTCCTCTCGACCAGGTTGCTCAGATGCTGGCCTCCTGCCATGGGCAGGGACATTTTCCTCTTGACCAGGTTGCTCAGATGCTGACTGCTGATGCTGCTTTTAATGTCATAAAGGTGGTAAGATTTTAAAAACCTTTTGCTGCAAATTGAGGCTTAGATAAGAGGTAACAATGACATAATCAAGAGCATAGCTCTGTTAAGAAGCACATGTTTCCATTAGTGAGATAAGTCACAGACCAGTTATACTGATCTATTGACCTAAGGATGGTCTAGAAAACCAAGTTTTGGAAAACAACACTGGAAAATTAACAAAGGAAGAGTCACATTCAATCTAGATAATCCCACTGAACACCAAAAGGTAGTTGAGATACTACAGCTGAGTAATAACTGAGATAAGTTCAGCCTGAAGCCAGTTCAGAAATAAGAGGTGGGGAGGACTGAGAAGGGTAACAATATTTAAACGTATTCTACTTGAAATAGGAATAGGTGGACAGTGTTTGAAGAAAATGAGACTGCAGATGGCTCACTACTACCAGCACCCTGAGCAGACGCTCTTTCCTAAACACATCTTATTGCAGGCATCCTCTGTCCACATAAACAGTGCAGTGCCCTGGTAACCCTTGGTAGAGCAAGGTACGAACTGCTGGTCACAGAGGGAACTGGAGGGTGGGTGTTCACTGTCATTGAAGGCTGCTGGTGCAATCCTGATCAACATCAGCCTCAGAACGTGTGTGGGACAGCAGCTCCTGTGATCCCATGGCTCTGCAGCAGGAGGGAGCCAGTCCACAGACACAGCACAACCATTGCTACCTGATTAATCCCAAAAGAGATTGCGCCTCCTATGTAAATCCAGATCCCTGCCCTTACAAATGTCCTGCCCTACCAATTTCCTTACTACAACCACCTCTGCCTCAGTGATTTGCATCCCAAGAGAAAAGGCAAAGGTTCAGTATATGCTCAAATACGTGTTGCTGCACTGGCAACTTGCCCACCACAGAGAGGACATGAATAATCTGAGACAATAAAGGGGTAATATTATGTCCTTTGAAAGGGGCATCTTTCAAAAATGCTCCATATTATTTATGACCAGATATAAAAAAAAAGCCACTAGTTAATACAGTTAATAAACCATGACAAGTTTGCTTCAAGTGAGTGGGATATCTAAATCCAACATTATTTATTAGGCAATATGATTTTTTTCTTGGTGTTTATCCATCAAACATGGCACCCTTATTGCACATGCATTATGCAAAGTGTCAAATTAAAGTATTGCTTATAAAAATAAACATCAGTTACTGAAGTGATCCAAATGCTTGATTAGAATGTTATTTAGAGAAGCTAATAAATATCTTTAATAAATCTTTTGAGCAGAAGTGGGAAAGCATGTAAGAAAAATTTTTGGGGTCTCACCTCCTTGCTATTCCTTTCTCCAAGCAAACAATGAGATAGAGAATTCAAGTGTAAATAAAAACACGTCTTATGAGGGCTAATAAACCAAAGACCACATTAGCTATTGTAGCATCTCTCTTACAATGAGAAAAAGAACAGAGTAACAACCAGAAAGACCTCTGCAGCAATTAGTGTGCAGGAAGTAATGAATGGAGAATGGAATCTCTCTTTGGTTTCATTCCACACCATTATCTGACTTGCATTTTTCAGCTGGAGCAGGCTCAGTCTCCATAAGTGCCCACTCCTTAGGCACTGAAAAATGCTGAGAATGATTCATCCCCACAGGATTCAGCCAGGAATGAAGACAGCCAGAGACCCCATGCCTTTTCAGGGAGAGATCAGCATCAAGCCTTTGAAACAGATGTTTGAGGAAGAGGCAAATTACCTGTGAATTCATAGCAGAAAGTTTATCTTCCAAAGTTTGGCACTCTGGTACACGTGTTAATTTGGCTTTTGCAGCCAGAGGAGATGTTACAAACACAAAGTATTCTTTACACACTTAAAGCTGACTTGATCACCTTGGGTAGGGTGATGAAATGGGTGGGGGAAATAAAAAAAAAAAAGAACAAATAACATGTTAAAATTTTGGATGCAATTTCTCTTCATACTGGAACAAGGAGAAGGAATTTCTCATGTGGCATAAAGCTTTCAGAGGATATTGAACTGAAGTATAAATAATGAACAAAAATGAAATGGGTAACTGCAGGCATAAACTGAGGAAGGTAGCCAGTGAGCTTACTGCATACAAACCATTTGCTACCATGATTATTAAATATATTTAGCTCTACTGGAAAAAACCAAAAATACTTACACTGGGAAATTGTACAATCTCTGAGTCAGGATAAAATGCTTTTCTTTGAAGTTATAATAGTTACAGTAAATAGTTACTTCACTCAATAAAGAATTCCAAAATTTTATGTCACTGGGAAGATTTTTGTTCGCTAAGTTCAACTTTTCATTTGGAAAAATAAAATGGTATCAGTGAACAAGCAAAAAGTTTCACAACAGAGGAAAAAGGCAATATTCTATTGCCAGAAGGGTTACAAATATGCTCCTTTAAAATAACCAAGCAACAGAACAAGCACAGCCTGGGGTATCACTCCAGTGCAGCCAGCTAAACATGCAAAGCCTCAACAGGGGAAACCAGTTTTGGGTCTGTTTCTGAGACAGCTGTGAAAGTGCTGACTAGCAGAATGTGATCCACTATTGCAGCAGGCAAATATGTGGTAGCTTAAATTTTGAGAAGTACTTGCACAACTGTATTTTAAATTTCTACCCTTTTTATGTGGTCTCTGAGCAACCACATAAACTGAAAAAGCAAATAAAGTAGCCCTTCTTCACATGCAGGGCTTCTGTAAGCCTTTGAAAGCACTTGAAGGATATAGTAGTAGAGTCCAAACATTCTTGGATACAAGGCAAGCAAGAGGTTTAATAAGTATTTCTGGTCCAATATCTCAAATTCCAGAACAACATCTGGTCTACAAAAGATTACTTGTTTATTGTGTCTTAGATTAAGTAATTGGTTCTTAGGCTGAAAATATAAATAACCTTTGATTTCTTGGCATTTCTCCTGCTTTAAACATGATCAGGGAGTAGTTAATGGAGATGCACTTTTCATATTGGTAAAAAGCCATATCAAAAAAATCCAAAACACATTGAAGGACTCAGTAGATATGGTTATTTGAAACAGAGCACATTGATTTAGCCACAGTTCTCATTAAAATTAGCTGCAGGCAGACCCCTAAAAATCACTGCATATTATAGGAAAACCACTGTGAATCACTCAAGCACAGCAAGGTACTGCGGCCAAGTAGGTATTCCCAAGAGCCCTCACTAAAGAAAAATTAAATATTCTTCTGAAATTTTGAAAAAAGGATAGGTGAACTACAGTGTAACTTGATTGGTTTTAGTGAAGCTCTGTGTACTTACAACATTTGAAGCCCTTTGCCACAATGATGAGCTTCCTCTCCAGAAGGACACGAGCAAGTGTGCAAGGTTATGAAAATATTATTAAAAGGCAAGTCAAATGAAATTTGATGAAGGTTACTGAAAGCAATATTCTTTACAGAAACCAAATGACAGAAAGCCCTGCTTTACTATCACCATTCCAGCAATGAAAACCTGATTCTGTGTTAAATATTTCTCAGGGATTATCTCAAATCCCTGTTTTCTTGCATAAACCTGCCAGGAAATCTCTGCTCCTCTATTTTACCATAATTTATTAAATCTAATGCAATGCATAACACTACTATATAGCCAGACATCATATTTTAGAAAGCTACGGGCAGTGCAGGAGGCTTTGTTGAGAATACAAATGTTACACAGAGCAGAAAGAAAAAAACAGAAATTACTTTCATTCTACCCCATGGGTTTATTGCTTTGTCAAAATGTTCTGCTCAGAAAATTACCCAAAATTTTAAATGATCACACAATGGTCTTACAAGTAATCTTTGTCTCACTTTCTATGGAAGTTTCAGAGAAGATCAAATTGGGAAAACTAAAAAAGGAGGTTCTAATACCACAATATACCAGGAATACAGTTAATAATTCAGAAGTTGCATTTGACACTTTTACTGATGGTTGCCTCAAATTTGGTAAAAATAACTGAGGTAAAATTAAGTGATTTTATCTGAAGATAGATTTTCTACAGATGATACCACAGAATGTGTATTTGTTCCTTATAGTTTAAAGCTAAGCTAAAAAAAAGGAAAAAGGCAAAACAAAGGTCAGCACTATTTAATAAGAGCAAATAATTTGCAAGTAACAGCAAACATTTAAAAATACCAAAATGCTGGAAAATAAATATATATTTATCCTGGTAGTAGCCATACATAACCTACCTTTTAACTGCTATTAACTCATTTTATAACTTTAGAGTACTTTTCAGACTTCCTCCAAACAAACTAAATACACTTACAACATTTTCCCAACTAAAGATTGCCCATGAAACCTCTGGTCCAAAATGACACTAGGCTGTTTAGGGTAGAGACAGCCCAGGGCTGTCTGGGAGGACAGTACTAAACTGCACATGGCTTCGTTTCATGTGTGATTTTAAATACTTCCTTTATGGATAGAAAACTGAGGCCTGGCAGTTTCCTGTGCTGAAGTGATGTGGAAAGGTGTGAAAAGCTCTCACGTCTTCAAAAATTTTGGGAGTGTGGGAGAAAAGTCTTGGCTCTACTACTTTGGTGTTCAGTTTGAGGGCTGTCTGAGAAGTTCAGCACACAGAGTTGAACTCTGGCAAGACTTTGGTTTCCCCAAGGTTTAGTTTCCTCACAAAAAAAAAAAAAAATTCCTCCTCCATTTATCAAACCATTAACCTAAGTGGCATCTGCTCAATCTTCTACAAGGCAGTGCTTGACAAGAATCTGATTCTTTGGACCTGTTCCTTCTTGGCACCAAAATGGTTTTATGATATCCTGGCAGCACACATTGGCTCTAAATCCATTTTGATTCACCGTGGGAACTTCCTCTTCAGAGAATCCTCAGATGACTTTTGAATTGAGCCCTTAGTCACTTCCAGCATACCAACAGCACAGTCATATTGAGATTTCTAAATTGTATTCATTTGTGTATTTCCAAATCCTACCAAAACCAACCCATAGAATATTAGCACTACAATTGCCATTGTCTTCCAGTGTTGCTGGACTCATTTCTGTCATTAGATTATATTTTATTAAGCACATCATTCCCAATTGGAGAGTCTATCCTATTTCTTTTGTTCAGATAACCTGGTTCACATTCTAGACTATATCCATAGTTTAAGAGTGAAAATGTATTCCTAGGTTATCTTTTCAGCAGGTAACCTGAACTTTTTGAACCAAAATACCAAAAAACCTGTTTCATTGGATTGTTTAGAATAAGCCCTTCCAGTACACAATACCTTACAGAAATGTAGGAAAACCTTCTGAGCCTGCCTGCCTTACTATTTATAGTTATTGATATATGAAAAATGTAGCAGTTACAATTTCAGGGTCTCATACTATTTTTTTACTTCAATATCACATGCTACCCCCTCTAGGTGTCTTACTAATCCATTTACAATTTTACCCCTGTCATCTGCTTATGGGTGAACCTACTGCTGGATTTTTAAACATTTTTAACTGCAGTAAGTAAAAAACAAACAAACAAACAAACAAACAACGTTGGGGTAGCGGCTATGGAAAATATCACTTGGGTGTTTTCTAATATCTTTTTTAAAAAACAAAACAAAAACCAAACCTCAAACATGACTCAAGATTATAAACTTTATATCACATTTTGAATATTACTGAATTTGTGTACTTTTTTTTTTTTTTTAATTGCTATTTTTCATTCTGATTGTAAATCTGGTGAGGCTACACCATTACTCTTTAGAGTGCTGCTTCAGGGTGCTCAGACTTGATGCTTAATTGCTGGCCATGACCTAAAACACCTTTACAAAGGTAACTCTGAGAGGACCTCCCAGGGTCTATGGGAAGCTGCATTCCATCTCACCTTCGACCTTTAGAGGGCAGTGCTCCCTTTGGATACCCACAGATCTTCCAGAAGGGCAGGATGCTCCTGGAGAGGTAAAACTTGGAAGCAGCAAAAGAAATTTCAAAGGACAAGGCAATTTCTTGCTCTGGTGATACTGGGGAAGGGAACCTATTCATCCTGTGCCACACACTGGGTGAACCCTTTGCAGCAGGGATTTGAGGTCTTGTCAGCCTGGCTTTGACAGTGACACTCCTGTGGCTGCTGAGAGAATGCTTACAGTGCAAAGGGTAGAGGGAATAGTCATAAAAATGAAATGCATCATACTGCTACCCCAGCTCAGTCTCGTCTTCGTGCAGACATTCAAACATTATCAAGGCCAGCACAGCTTCTATCTGAGCTATCAGCATACCCTGAAGAATCAATACTGTTTACAGAGTTACAGCTGGTTTTCCACAGCTTTAAGGAAACTCCCCAGTGCCCCCATTCACGAGATTCTCAGGCAGCCACACTCTGAATGTCACAGATTTTCCCTGCTGAGACCAAAGGTCCTTCACAGGAGTGGCTCCAGTGACCCAGGGGGTCCCTGCCTGACTCCCTGCACACCCACTCACACTCAGACCAGGCTTCCTCACTGGCTCAGTCCCAGGATTTCCATAGCAGAGTCTCAGATGTTTTATTCCACAAAGCTGTTTATCCACAGTGCAGTAACACACAAACAGCCTGAGCTGGTTCCTCCAAGGAGGGACCCTGAACAAAGGAACCTCCTTTTATCCTGTCAAACTCCAAGCATGCTAAAATCTCTCTCCTTCCCCCCAGCCATCAGCTCCTGCCATGTCTCTCAGTGTCCTCCCCTGGCTGTGCCACAGCTCCCTGTGCCCTTTGCTGTGCACAGGGTGGCAGCTCACAGCCTCTTGTCTCAGGTTCTCACCCACAGCTCCACTGAGTGCATTTCTCAAGAGTAAGGATGTACAAATTCCCTAAAGCCTCCCTCTGTGCTATGAAGGGCAACAGTGTGGGGTGAGAATCTGAAAAAGGCCAAGAATTCATCGAGGGCAAGACGTGTGTTCTCCTTTTATACGCAGTTTACCTGCCAATGCTACGAGTAAACTTTTCAGATTTATTTTTGTAAAGGAAAAAAAAGAAAAAACAAACACAAAGAGAAGACAAGGCTCAGGGCTCTGATCCATGTGCTCAAACACCTGGTGGGAGGAGTAAAGAGGAGGCAGCCAGGCTCACTGTCAGTGGAGCCCAGTGACAGGACAACAGGCAACGGGCACAAATGGGAGCACAGGAAACTCCATGCCCAGCATCCTCCCCTGCACTGAGTCCTAATAAGCCAGACACCATCCCTCTGGGGCTCCTTCATCTCCATCCCATGCCCAGGGCCTGCAGCTGTGCCTGGGGATGGTCACTGGGGGCTACAGGACTGGGATGGTCAGGGAGGAAGGGCACTGCACCCCAAGACCATCTTTCTTGAAGTTACCACCAGATCACAGTCTTCATCATTTTAGCATGTTTGAACAGGGTTTTATTCCCTGTTCAAGTTATGCTTAAAAGCGCTTTAAGTGCATCTTTAGACACAACAGATAAATGTCACAAAGCTTCTGCTTCGTCCTTGTGCTTCTTCCTGACACCAGGAACACACAAAAATCTGGTTTTGAAGAGTTCAGCTGAAGGGTCTTTACATGTAGGATCTGGTTGACATCTTGGATTTAACACCACAGCCTGTGTTGCAGTTTGACTTATAAATGATATTGCTGGACACTGTGGTAACTTTATATACAATTTTCAACAGGATTCTGATAAAACTATGGCCTTCCTTTCACTAGTAGCTAATTAGCACACAAATCTGTCCTTTTCCTGTCACTCACACAAACTGTATGAAATAATTTAGAGGCATAACAAGAGGTCACAAACTTTGCTGCTAAAATGCTTTTTTGACAGCACCACTCTCTTTGCCCAGAGACAAAGAGAGACAAACAACACACATGGTTGTGTGCATGACATTTTGTGCCTGGTGGTCCAGGCTTAGAGAGGTCCACAGGGTCTGCAGTGTGGGTGTCAATATCTGAGAAGGTCATTCAAACCCTTTTCATATTCACTGGGACACACAGGCCTGTCTGGAGAGTCTGTTCTGGCAGAGGAGGAACCACACCAGCAAGCAGGCAGCTACTTCATGAAATAAAAGGGATTGATTCCCTCTTCTGACTGTAAAAACAGCAGAGAATAGTTTCAACAGAAAGCCTATAAGGTACTATATTTTTATACTATGTTTACTTGTACAATTTTTTTACTATTTTCTAAATATCTGATACAACCCAGTAAATTAAATTTCACCAATAAGAATGGCAAGATGTAAGAAACTAGACCTAGTAAACTTTTGAAAAAACATGCATAAGGTGCTAGTCATTAGCTATCATCACTTGTGGCTCATGAACTGCATTTACACTTTTCAAGGATAGGACCACAGGATAACTTGGAGTGGAAAGGATTTCAGGAAGTCTTGTCCAAACTCCTCTTCAGAGCAGGATGCTGGCACTGCCACAAAATACATTGCTTTATCCAGATTACTTAGTAGGTAACCATTCTCCTCACCCTACTTGCTTGATGTGGCATCATGATCTTGGTCCTAAATGCATTTGGACCATGATTGCTTTCACATTTGCCTGATATATTTACTTTTTAGGCACCCTTTGAATGCTCTTCCTTGGGTTAATAGCCATTCTGTGTGATCCCTCAATGGTTTAAATCAACAGTCATCAAAGGAAAACTGTTTTACTGCTATAACTTGAGGCCAAAGAAGTGTTTTTAAGTCATGAAAAAGCTGTACCAAGATTTAACTTTATAAGTAGCCCCTAGCCATGACCTAGTGTTCAGTCATAGAAATTCACATATAAAATCAAAATGTATTTTTAATGAAAATCTGTTTAACTGATTAAGTGCAGATAATTTGCTTCTATGAGAAACATGAATTTTAGATCCATGAGATTATGAACATCAAATCCTTTTCATTTTTAATTCTTCAGATTTAGGTTGTTTAAAAACAAGTTTAAGTGAGGCTGTATATTTCACCTCACAGTGCAAATTCACTTGTACTCATTGACAGACATTGAAAACAATCCATTTATTCATTAGAGAGTGCCAAAAATAACTCAGCAGTTTCTGTTTTGTTTCTATTCACAGATTTCCTCATTTCATGTTAATCACTTCTTTCAGCACTTGGCACCTTGCAAAAAAAATTCAGAACATCTTGAATTATTAGTTGTTTACTGCACGCACAAAGTAAAAATGAAAACATAATACTAATAGCACTTTGTAGCAGTCCCATGTAATGAGATTGGGGCATTTGAATCCTCTGTAATGTACCCTGCCATTTTGATTAATATCATGAATAGCAAAGTAATTTCAAGCATATAGATGCATATTCAGATTTGTGAAGACAATGATTATTTTAAGCATTTCTTCTTTAAATGTAGAATTGGAAAGTCTTAATTATTATTCTAAATTACCATAATAATAGTTGAATTTGGTTTGCCTACTGTATGTCTTGATTAAGCCTCAAAGGTGTATGCATTTGTACATTTTTAAGGTTCCATTCCATTATTAAGTGACTGACATTTCAATAAGAGGCTTAAATTAAACCATAGCAAAAATTTAAGCAGAAATGGTAACACTGACTTCCACAATAAATCCTGTCCCTAGGGTCTTTTTGAAGAGTGATGCAGTTGTTGTCTCCTAAATTGTTTACTGAAGGGGTTTTACAGTATTGCAACAAATGAAATCCCATAGATAGCATTCTATTTCCCACAAATACTGAGAAACTGATATGAAAACTTCCAGTGTCACAGTTTATGGTGATCTTGTCCTGAATAAACCCATAAACACTTTATTCTGCCATTCAGCTTATATGTTGCTGCCTCACATTTGGATTGATGGTTGACAGCAGCGATGTATAAATTATGCATGCCAATTTGCTGAACACCATTAAACCCATGGAGTATGGGTAATTTCAATAATTATACATATAAATAGTATTATTAGCTCTGTCAAACTCAGTACCTGGATAGCATGTCAGTATATCATACCTACTAGGGATTCAAAAGGTTCAGGATTTTGCGTGAGGTTGGTGACTGGAGAGGTCCCAGCTACCATTTCCACACAGCTCATTCCTGTAATATGCAACTAGACACCACTCTAAAGATGCAGAAAAGCTTTGGTGTTTGTTGGAATCCAAAATGCAAGGAACTCTCAGAACTTTGGGCCTGTAAGACAATGCTTAGAATTACAGACAGGATTTGATCTAAGACCTTGGAAAAGCCTTCCAAACTTGGTGCTAGAAGCAAGTATGTGGATTTATAGTTTAAAGCAGGGACACGTTAATCTAAGTAAAGGAAAGTTTACAGTTTTAGAGTTTAGACACAGAAAAAAATAAAAGTAGTTACAGCGGTAAACAAAGAATTTAGAATACAGTACTGTAAGTTTGTGTGTCATAACATGATTGGCTAAGAAAGCTTACACATGTAGCATGGGTCCATAAGACAAAATATTTAAGAATTGGGTCAAAACCATAAATATCCTTGTTGGCAGTGTTTTATTGGTCAAGAACTTCTTAAAAGGTCTTGTAACTCAGGGCCTTGTAACCTTCTGAACCGTGCAGCAAAGATGTGAACTGAATTCACCCTTCCTACCTATGTAGAAGATAAGAAAATAGACCACATCACCAAAAACAGCTCAGAGATCCTGTCTCTAACTTATTCAAAAGTCCCCACAAGTGAATTACCACAGGTGTTGGCTGCTCTGTCCACATCTGTGCTGCATGATTAGAAAGAAGATAAGAACTGAAAAATAATTACTTTTAGTAAATACTGCACCAGGGGAATTTAAATTACTGTCAACAAAGAACTGGAGAACATTTCCTTCTGCATTGCTGGAACTTTGAGGTACCTGCTAAATCCCAAAGCTCCACTCAAGAGATGTGCCTGGAAATTGTTGCTTTCCACCCAGAGAGGAAAATTTCCACTCTGATACTGTTCATCAGCTTCCCTCAGTGCTGTCTACAGGCCCCACTATAGATGTGCAAACACATAACAAGAACAGCCACAGAAAACTACTTTAAACGGACAAGGAAGACAAAGGATTGGACAAACATGTGCCACATTTCCATTTTCATCAATTATTTCAGTGCCTGGTATGCTTTAGATGCACTGCCCAGACAAGGCAGTGTCAGCCTATGCACATGGAATTCTAAATCTGTCAGGAATTTCCAAGTGAAAGTCTTACAGAGACTGCTGCTAAACAACCTGACATCTACTTTCAAAATCAGAAGTCTCAACAGAAGTGGTGGTAACAGCAAGTGTGCCCAATTATTGTTTTAATTTTAAAACTTAACCCAGATACAGAGAGATTAAGTGATTTTTTTTCTTCAGTGTGAGCGTATCAGCCTGACCACTGGAAATAATGGTGCAAAAGAGATTTCATGTGAGCAATATTATGATTATTAATTGGAGAGTTAAGAAATGTATATCCTCTGCAGTCATAATGCTTGAGCAGTGTTCTACACATCCTGATTTCATATTTACACAAAATGCTTGCACCCATACAGAATTCTGATTGGGCCTTACAATAACCTTTAGAATTCCATTAAAACATTTCTTTACATTATTCACTACAGAAAGAACATGCTTTTGACCTTTTCCTTTTTTTTTGCCAATTCTACCAAAGCCTCAGTTTCATCTTGAGCTATTTTAAGACAATTTGTAGGTAACAAAAATAATTTAAATAAGTAGTGTAGGTTATTAAGCATGGAAAAAGAAGGGAAATGTATAGTATGGAAAGCAACATAAAATATAGCATATCATGTAAAGGGAAGGTAAACATAATGGCCATGTATGATGTGTTACAAAACAGCAACCAAGGGGGAAGCAACTCATCAGAATTTACAGATTATCAGCAGTTCTTCCCTCAGTAGGGAAGTACCAGGGAAGCACAGGTAACTTTCTTTTAGGTCCCCTCAGTTTATAAAACACCCTTTTAGAACAGCAGAGAGGATTCCTTATGTTGTGTGACCCTGAGGGGTAAGGATGGTTGTAGCCATGGTATTTTCTGAAAAACACTTTGCTAGGATTTTTCTCCTGAGAAGCTGAGAGGCCTCAGGAACAAAATGTAAACATTGATTATCTGCTGCTGTGGAATGCAACAGGTGCATCTGTGATTGGCCTCACATGGTTGTTTCTAATTAATGGCCAATCACAGTCCAGCTGTTTCAGACTGTCTCTGGTCAGTCACAGGATTTTGTTATTCATTCCATTCTCTGCTTTCCTTTCAAGCCTTCTGATGAAATCCTTTCTTCTATTCTTTTAGTATAGTTTTAAAATAATATCATAAAATAATAAATCAAGCCTTCTAAACACAGAGTCAGATCCTCATCTCTTCCCTCTTCCTGGGACCCCTGCTAACACCACCACAGATGGTAGCTGATGAAACAGGTTTAGTTCTTCTTCCTTTTTGACATCAGCCCTCTGAAGTGTCTGTGCAGAATTGCCTGAATTGTTGGTTATCCCATGCACTGGCAAGCAGCAAGCTTCTCCAACAGCCCATTGTAATCCCTCTCTGCTGCTTAAGCAGACAGTAAAATATTTCATCCACACTTTTCTGGTCCCCTCCTGGTTTTTTTGGGTTTGTTTTTTGGTTTTGGTTTGGTTTTCGGTTTTTTTATTGGGATTTTGTTACTAACTCCCAGGCTCGGTTACACTGTCAGAGAGGATCTGTTAATGAATTAAAACAACGCAAATGTCACCACATGTTGTCACCTGATAGCAATCACTCATGATTACTACCACCAAATGCCTTCAGCACTCACACCAGCACACCCCACACAGCCAAACTGGATCAGCCAAGCCCTGCAGCCACCAGAACCACACTGAGTTACACCAGCTCCAGATCCGGCCCTGCTTTCTGGAGTTTGGCCTGTGTGTCATGTTGTATCTTCTGGCAGACTGTAAGCACACTTGCAGAGCCACCTGCAAGGTCTCCTTTAGCAGGACAGAATTTAAAGCTCCTGCTTTTTAAGGACCTCTCTGCAATGTGCTGAAGGGCCAGTCCATCAGAACCATTCTCCCATTTTCTATCCTGCCCACAGATACATTCAAACACTTCACTAAGCAATTGCAAGCTTTAAAAGGTAGCCATGCAACCAAGAGACACTTCTGTCTCTAGTTTTATTGTATGGGGATTATTATTTCAAATTACCAAACTGAAAACAGACCTGCTGGAAGCACCACCGGAAAGGGCTCATGATTTGGGATGAGCTGGTTGTGCTCATCAACCACAGAGACACAAACCACTCTGTAGCATCCAGGGAAGTGCAGAATCATGCCCAGGATTTGTGTAAATCATGGGACAGATTCAAGCTACCAGTCAGACTGTAGCTTGTCCACTGAAAGTGATGAAAGAGGGATTGTTTTATTTCCTTACAGTTTTCTGGCCGCACAAAATTTTTACTCGAGTACTCCTATAGCCCAGATCACAGCAGCAGTCTCACCTCTCACTGATTGTACAACAGGAATATATTTTCAGCCTGTTCTTATGTTTTCCCTTAAGACTTTTCTTCTGGATAGGAAAAGTAATCGTGCTTCTTCCCTTTATACCAAATTTATTTGGCAGGAATATCAGCACCAGGAGCAGTCAGAAGCAAAAGCTGCATCCACAGAGCTGCTCCCCACCCCCTAGTAGGTGATTACTGGCCTGGTTGTGGGTCACTGCCTATGCTGTCCCTTCACAGTAGGAAGATTTTTAAGTGCTATTTTCTGTTGAAAAGATTGTCCTGTAATTCCATGTACAAGTGTCTGCCTGCAAACTCTCCTGCTCAACAGCACAACCATTTAAGCAGAGCTCACCGAGGCTGCAGGCAACAAAATAGGGGAGATTATTCAGGGATTTGCAAAGTATTTACTGCATTGTTTACCAGTTTTTCTCCAGTTTTCAATTTTTTAGTATTATTTTACATTTTGTGGTTAAAATATCATGTTTTAGAAAAAGTCCTTTTTGAAAACTTAGAAGAAAAATTTGAGTATGCATACAATATTCAGCATGCCAATTTTTTCACTTTGTTCTACAAATAGTCCCACAAAAATAACCCACCCAAATGTTTGTGACCGTGTGGAAGTGCTCAAGATGAAAAATCCCTGGAGTATTTTTCTGAAATGTTCAGACTCTTCCTGTTGCTCGTGCTTCCTCTTGTGTGATGGGCACTTTGGAACGAAGCCCCACTGACTACTGAAATCTATTGCATTATTTCAGCTCTTGGAGATAAAAGCTGCAGGAGGAACAAGTCTAAAATAGCATTTTGGGAGGGCAGGGAATAACTCTATCTCTAAATGCCTAGTTTTCCAGGGAGCTCTGGCTAAGTAAATGATATTTCTTCAGATAGCTGGAAATCAGTGTAGAAGGAATAGGTAAACTCAAACCCTAGACAGCAGAAAAAACTAATGTTTACATGAATTATTTTTAACTTTTATTACTTTGTCCGTACAACAGGTAGAATTTGGGATGGAAAGAGTACAAACATCACTATTATTCCCAGTTTTTACTAGCAAAGGTGTGTGGACAAAAAAGAACAGGCAGTAAACATCCCATTTAGAAAGACCGAGGAGGCTGTAAAAAGTGAGATTTAGTAAATAGAAAGGGGAAAATAATAGGGAAAATATTTGCAAATTTTAGGAGAATAAAAATCGAATTTAAAGCTATAAAATATTTTTTGGTGTTGTGATGCCAACATACATTCTGGAGTGTTGCAGGAGGTCACTTCAGATATGTACTGAACACACCTAATTTCCATAGGAAGTGAAGAGACACAACCAGACTCTAATCCCAAAGATGCAGTTAGAAGTTACTCTGGGTAAGCAATGCATAAAGATTAGACCCTGTTATTAGAAAACATGAATACTTCACTTGGCTTGAAGGAGTTTCCCTTACCTGGTAGCTCTCAGGAACACAAACCCCTAATAAAACTTAGTATCCAAGTTCCACTTCATTTGTGAAAGTAAATGGGAATTTACATTATTGATGAAAATCACTTCTTCATTTATGTACTAAATTAAAATCCAGTAGAGTAAAACTGATATTTTCCTTTCTGTGGCAATTTTTCACTATTTCTTATGAATTTTTAGTCTGAGCCTAGTCTGAACAAAGTCAGCTGAGCCCTACTGGCATAAGAGCCACACTGAACTAAATCTAATTTCTTCCTTGTTTTACTGGCAATTAATCAACAATTATTTTTATGTAGATTCACAGGACACTGAGAGAATAGAGAGAAGCTAGACCAAAGGGAAACCAAAGGACACTGCCTAAGTAATCTATCTAATGAAATTATCATTATCCTAGAAGGGAACAAAAGGAGTTTCTATGACTCAAAGTCCAAGATGCTTTTCTAGCAAAACATGAACTAATTCAAAACACCTGGATGGTAAGAGAGTTCCTAAATGTTCTGAGTTTAACTCTGGATCTAGGTCTGTACCCAGAGACATCCATTTGGACTTGGACCTGACCATCAATAAATTAGAAAGTTCTTCAAGGTCTGAATAAGTTACTCTGACTTTAGAACTGCAGGTGAATTGGAGTGCTTTTAGCATACAAAACTGTCTAATCAAAGAGATTTGTTTAGGATCCATTTGAATTATGCCTTATCTAAACTCAGAAGAGTGATCAGAACCTAAAGAGTAAACATATTGGAAAACTTTTCACAAACTAATTCCACAAATAGCTAAAAAAAGCAGTATTTTTAGGGCATCATAAATGGCCAGGAAGGAGGCAACACAATTAAAAAGCTAAGAGAAAATACCAGAATTGTGCCTATCTCATTAAGCAAAAAGTTATCCTCTTATCTTTTGTTTTCTCTATTCCATTATGTTTTCTTTGCTGTTACCAGTGCTGGCCTTCCCACGGTCTGTCAACCCGTTAGCACCTTGCTATGCCTCCTTTTATGATCTACCTTTCAAATATATTACCATCTGCCTAAGTTCCCCTTCATCATGAAGACACTTCTAAAAATGTTCAATTCCTTGAATTTCTGCACTAAACTTAGTCTTCCTTTGTTCTAGGAGAAACAGGTGGCAATCTATACCTTCCTGAACATCTGGAAGTACCTAGCACTGCATGAACATGCCATAAACAGGAGAGTGAATCATCACAGAGGCCATCATGATGTTAAGGTGCTCTTGGTCCTGTTCCACTCTTTACTTACTGTGTTGACACAAGAGATTAAAGCCAGATTGACAAGAATTCTGACTGCATCTCAGTGGTTGTCTTTCCTTTCTGCCCTGTTCACAACCCCTACAGGCTGTAGTCTCCTGTTTGTTTCTACATTAACAACTAGGACCCTGTTTTGACCTTTTTTGTTTCCAGAGAAATAAAAAAAAGAGTAAATAATGCAAATTAAATCTTATTTAAAATATAAGCAGTGACTGCAGTGGAAGAGGAAGCCAAACACCTCGGTGGTGCATGAAAAGAGAAAACTGTCTAACTACACACTGAAACAAATCCATGTGCAATAACCTCATGGAATAAAACCTGACCCAGATCTTTGAAGAAACCTGAATGGGAGTTTGCATGGACTCATTTTTCATGCATCCAGGGAAGAGTGCTTGTGGAGAAAACAAGAGGCCAATTCAAGCAGCCTTAAACAAAAAGGAGGTAAGTCAGGGGTTAAAGCTGCCTCAGATAGCCAGAGGCTCCACAGCTGCTTCAAGTGTCTAATTGTCAGCATCTTCTCTCACATCCAGATTTATTGAGGAAAGCAGGGAGAATGCACCTTTTCCCTCTGGGAAAAAAAAGCATGCACACCTTGAGCTTGTGTGTGTGCACACACCCACATGAACACGCACAGATGCATGCAGGAGGTGGCCTTGCGTGTAAAGCAGACAGGCAGCCTTACCCTCTTAATGGATCTATGCCTGACTGGTGTTCCTGCATTGGTTTCTGTCATTTTTACAACCAGGATAATATTTGGCAGCCAGCACATCTCAAAAGACTGTTATGTTGACAGTTACTCTCTGCGTGGAAATATGAAAGACTAGGATGTGAAAGACTAGCTACACTTGTCAGCAAATGGACTGGATTAGACTTAACTTCTTTAAAAAAATATTTATTTTGCTGAAAATTGTTCCCCAAAGCATTTTTAAACACCTCTGACTGGGATATTTGCATACTCAGTCTACTTTATTGAGGTACAATACGTTTTTTGGTACACACTCATGAGAAAGCAGCTAAACAAACCACATTAGAAGCAGTGTAACACCAGCAATGACCTCAGTCTTGGGAAAAGAATAAAGGAAACTCCCTTTTCAGCTGAAAAGTAGATTTAAGAAAGTGGCAGGGCCTTGTAAAGGTCCTACTACACATTCCTCAGGTGCCCTCTGCAGATTTGCTCATTGCAGCTATTTTTTCACTGTGCCTTCTGCTATCCTTTGCATAGCACTTGTGAAAAGAAGGTAAGAAAATGTACCCTTTTTTAAAAACTGGTCTCAGAGTAGGTCCATTTCCTCCCTGATTTTAGAAGTAAGCCACTACTGAAGTAGGGTTTGCACTTCCAAGATCAGCAGAGGGAAAATAAAAAGCTCATGAAAGGATAGAGTGAGAAAATACCCTCAGAAACAGGAAAGACTAATATAAACATTTGTTAGAATTTTGCAACTGGGGCCAAAATTGACCTGAGAGAATACTTTTAAACTGCCTCTGAACTGTTGTACCACAGTTCACTTGATTTAGAAAAGAAACTGAATCCCAGATGACACGAAACCTGCTATGGATGTTTGTGTCTTGGAAAAGGGAAAGCTTTTTCCTGCAGGGCTTGAATCAATGTTGCTGATTCCCTTTCTCCCATACATCCAACTGCCATGGCAAGCCACGTGTAGCAGCATTCCCTCCCACCCAAGAAAGCACTCTCAATAAAAACTGCAGTTCAGATTTGCTCTGTGCAGGAAGGACCCCTTCACCTTCAGGAAAGCAAGGTTTGCTGCTCTTTCTTTTAGGAAAATCAAGGCTTTCATCCTAGCTGGAAAATGAAGGGAAAGCTTGGAAAGTGTACTTGATATGCAAGAAATTACAGATGGAAAATGCTTATTAGATCATTTAGCTCACTCATTTTCCAGGGCAGGATATTCTCTCTGGTAATGTAACAGTGAATTCATTGAAGTTACCCACTTAGTCTCACTAGCCAGAGCTTATCAATCCAGCGAGCACTGCACTGTCAGGAAAACTGTTCCCTCAGTCATCTTTATCAAGTGCTATCCAGAACAGACACAGATAAGGGTTGAACCACTATGGCACTACATAACGGTGCTAAAAAAAACCCAAGAAAGTTGTTTTTGCTTTTTGAATTGAGCTTTTAACATGACATCAAAAACCTCCCCAGACCATCCAAAGGCAGGTACAAGATGTCTGGGTTAATACACAGCTTGTTGTAGTCATGGGTCGAGTTGGATAATCTGCAATTGAACTGAAACTGTAAAATGAGAAGGAAGGGAAAATGAACAAAAGGAGGATTAAGAAAATATTTTTTGCTGTTCAATTTCAAGGTCTCTTTCGTGGTCCGTGGGAGGAGCTTCCCATAAACCTCTTGATTGCTTCATTAAAATTCTCCCTTATAACTCTCTCTGAAAACAGCATGGCCACTGACAGAACTGCCTATCATAATGACAAATATTATGCTATTTCCCTCCTTCATTTCCTCTTTAATTACTTCCTTTATTTATTGAGATTCCTCTTTTTTCAACCCTACTAAGGCCACCCTTTGATTCTGTTTTTGTGCAAATGCCTAAAAAGTAATGTTCTGGTTACTGACTAGAGTGTCTAAAATTCATCATGGTACAATATTACTCTCCAATAATATATAATTCTTTCCCAAAAACACTACTAATTTTTTCAGTTTTCCCCAGCATGATGAAGAACCCATAAGCACTGTGGGATTTAAATGCTTTTAAAAATCTTTGCATCACAAGAAAGGACTTTCAGTTGTGTACACCAAGTAAAATGTAGCTTTTCTAGGATTAGATCTTCATCCTCATCAAGACCTGATCTCACATTTCCATCAAGTTTCAAAGGTTACTGTCAAACTTCAAATTGAGCTGGCTACCTAAGTCCACTCCACTAAAAGCATTTTTTCTACAAATAATGAGTTTTTCCTCACACATGTAAGTTAAGTGTTAAAATAAATTTATCCCCTTAAGTAGTTGCACTATTACACAGAAAAAATACCCAATCAAACAAAAAAATAGGTAGATCTTAGAATCTCAATAACTTTCCTTGTAGAAGTCCTGCAAGCAAAAACTGACATTGAATACTATTAGAGTGGCCACGTTGTTACAGAAAATCTAGTTTTCAGATAGTTTAGGACAATGCTGAAGAATTTTCAGGCAATGAAGAAAATGTGATTTTAGCCCCCAGAAAGCAGCCTTTAGCTTGCTGCAGGGAAGGCACAGCTGGGGCCAGCACATGCAGATGTTTCTTTCCAGAAAGAGCATAGGGTTTAGTGACACATGCAGCAATTTGAGCCTGGAGAGGACTCTTTGCCCTCCCCTAAGACGACAAAAAAGAGTTTTCTTCCTAAATGCAAAAAATTTCGATATTTCTCAGGGAAAACAATGTTTGGAACACTAGGTTTCATGACTGCATACAGATGTAATCTCACAGTAAGCTTACAATAGGAACTCTGTTATGAATTTTGTGGTTTATCTCTAACTTATAGTATTAATTGCTTTTCTTGCTTCTGGTTGCATATTGTTATGAGATTTAAATTAATCCATGCATTTTTTCCCACTTAAATGGAATGGACCTAATTAATTTTGTAGATCAGATAGAGCAAGTGAGTTACATAAGGAGAGAAGCCTGTACAACATCAATCTCAATAAAAGAAACAAACACAAACGAGAAACATCTCATCACTTCGCTGATAAATTCTCCTCTCTGCTTCTAATCTTCAATAAGAACCTGAACAATATAACACTGCTTTGGGGTTTCCCAAGGCTCAAAGTAGAGCATCACATGGCACTATGGCAAAACTGATCCATCTTGACCTCTCCTTCCACACATGAAATACATTCTAAGAAACCTCCAGTAAATACCCATATTTATACTGCATGCTTTCAGAAGCAAGTGGCAGAAATGACAAAATTAGATTAAAACTGATATTTCAATTACATTTCAAGATGATATGTGATAACACTCTTGAATCTTTCAGCTTTTATTTTGTATTAACAGATTTATAGCACTGGCAAATGATTCTTTCAATCAAACACCATTTTGTGTACATTAATGTGAAACATGATCATTGTACCTTGCAAGAGAAGAACAAGAGAAGAGCAAGCTGTAAAGTATCAGTATGAGTGCAAAGTAACTAATGAATGTTTATCCATATCTTTCACAAGCAACTAGATGTGCATGTCTCCTGGTAATAGAAATTTTATTTGGTTCTCCTTTTGGGTTCATTCTTAAAGTGAAATGTTAGGCATCAATTCTTTTGCCTGGGATATCCCTGGTCCTTGGCCTCAGGTGTCCAGCTCCCCCACACAATATGCCCTGCATCTCTGCTCCAGTTAAAAACAAAGACCAAAAATAGCAAATCATTCATACAGAACCAAATAAACTGTAAGTGCAGACATTTACCACCACTCTCAGGGAAAGCCCAAAACGCTCAGCATGACCCTGTGCTTCCTCCTCACCCTCTTAGAGGCCTTTGGTTGCCACATACACTGCCTGCAGGCATTGAGCAGATGTTCAGCAGACCCAGAAGTTTCATCTCTCCTCCTGCAGCAGTCCTGAAGGAATATTATGAGCTCCCCCTTGCTCAAGAAAAGAGTGACATGAAAAGCATCCATAGGGAAGTGGGGGCAGGAAGGGCTACAAGCATTGAATTACTCACTCCACAGAACAGAAAGCACATGAACATCAGGGAAACAGAAGTGGAATGCAATAACCCACTGTCAAAATGCCAGAGGACTAAGTGGGGCTCAGATGATTTTGTATCAGTTGATGTAGGCACCTTGGTGACCTAGAAATACCCAGAAAGCACAAAGGGAACAGGAGTGCTAAAAATGCTGCAAATCTGCACATAGTCTCAAGATACACTCACAGTAACTTTTACAGAGAGAGAAGCTCTCTAAGATAATTGCAGGCACCACATTGCCTGCTTGCTTCTTGCTCTGTGTTAGAGATAAAAAAGCATTTCAGAGCAGTGAAAGTGCTTGTGTGAACTATTGCAAATAACTTCTTCAAAGCCCTGCTCCCACACTTAGAGCCAAAGAGATCTGAGCTTTTATCCACTGAAACATGATTTCTACAGCGACTGACTCAAGGTTACTCCATTTTTTCTAAATATATCTGCAGACCTTAGGAAAAGAAGCACATACATTCATTCCCTAACATCAGGACCATATCTAGGCTGCTATCATCTCCATTTACAGGGTTTTCATGGATTCAGGAAAGCATGTAAATGAAACATTTTAAGCATACAACAGGCTCTGTTTTAGTTTTGATCATGCATGTTAAACTTGCAATCACACCAGTGACGTAGGAAAGACCATGTGAGAAAATCACAGAAGAAACAAAATGCAGCTGGATTGGAGAGTAAAAAAAGAGCTTATAACCTTTAATAAAAGGAAGTTCTTGAAAGCATGTATGCTCTCTTGTCTTTGGAAGTTCAAGGTAGAAGGCCTACTTGAAAAAATCCCTAAAAAATGTGTTAAACAACAGCAAAAAGAGAAAACTTGGAGGTTTTCAGGTTAGATTTAAATTCTACTTTTTTCTCAGTGTTTTGCTCCTAGTAATGTGTATGCATGCATTTAAGTTTGCTCAGAGAACATTGATTTTTGGAAGCATTTGTAGAACCAGGTTCTTACCACATCCCACTTTTATATCACTTCCAAGCACTTTCTGGCATGTAACAGACAATTATTACAACCCAGAATTGCTCTAGTTTGAAAAAAAGAATTACAAGAGGAAGACCACAAAACAAACAAGTATTTTGTGCAATAGCATAAATAGCTTTTCCAACATCTCTGCAAATGGTCCACCATGAAAACAGAGCAAGGGAAACACACATCAATCCTTCTGCCAAAGTCATGCCTAACAGAGAGGGCTGCCTCAAGAAGAGAAACATGACAGATTCTTCCTCATCTCCTTCCAGGAGATGCTTCTTGAAGACTTTAATAACACCTACATGATGAGAAAGAAGGACTAGGTCTGCTTTCCAGTTCCTTAAACCCAAAAATCACTGGTCCTCCACAGCATCACTTTAACATCACTCACCATGGCTGGCTGGTCTCACGTGAGGTCAGCCCTGTGAGACCCGTTTAATTTTTTATCCCTCTCAGCAGCAGAGCATTAATGGGTGGCAGGTTTTGGGGAGCAGAATTCTGTTTGCACACATTAAGGATGACATGGGGCAGGATGCTGTAATTCTCCCAGCACAATGCATTTCATAAATTCCACCCACCAAGCATTGCATTACGGTGTGGCTCCATTAGAGACACAGCCTGGTTGTTATGTAGTCAAGGTTTGCAAGCTCATAGGGCTATAAAGACATATAAATTTTATTAGAAAAAATAGATTATATGTAGGACCATGACACCACTTTATAAGCTGTGCTATTTAGACCTGAAGTGATAAAATACATCAATGTCATGTATTGCATTTCCTTTGTGCAGCAATTCTTTTGTCTCTCTCGCTGTTATATCCTTACTCTCTAATCTGTACAAATCCTAATGAATTCTACCAATGTCATTTGGATTGCTTGATCTTAAATTCATTTTATGACGTAAGCAAATTTATATTCTGCTTTTCATTCCATTTTATGAGTCACTTGTAAGAAATTATTGCGGCCCTAAAACTAACCGTTGCAGTTCAGCCATTAGTGTTTTCTCTTATTTAAGGATGTTTCATTAATTTTTACCAAGAACCTTTTCTTTGTTTCCTTTTTTAAACTTTAATCATAAAATGGCTTCCCTTTTAAGCACTACTAAGGATTCACTGGGAAAACACAAATATTTTCACCTGCAAACTCTGAAATACAACGGCAATTAAAAATAGCTTTTTTTTGTGTGGGGGAATACTGACAGTCTCAACTTTTACAACTTTTCCATCCCAAATAATTTTAATTGCATCCAAAATATTATAGGCAGTTGTTGCAAAGCTGACAGCTGATGCAAAATTACTTATCAAGGTTAAAAAGAAAATCAGCCATCTTTAAAAAATATCTTAATTTAAGAAGAATTCATTTGGAACAGCATGGATTTCATACAGTTTTATCATTGCACCTCCCCTATGCAGTCTTGAAGTTTTATTATCAGCTCCCTCTTTTTGCACTTAGCAGCAAATGAACATTTCTAACTTTAGTATTTTAGAAGATAACACAGAGCTCTCACATAAATTTTTTACTGACACTTGGTGAACCTTTCTTTGCTGGCCACAAAATCCCTCAAACTTAGGCATTTTCATGTGTTGGACTGATGGCAATGAAAGCAGCATTTGAACACACATGAGGACAATGGGAGGTAGGAAAACTGGACCAGTTCCCATGCTGGGTTCTTGAACAGAGGGAAAGTTATCAGAGATGGAAAAGTAGGCATTGACAGGACAAAGGGGAATTGATTCAAACTGGGAGTAGGATTAGAGTGGATATTAGGAAGAAATTCTTCACTTTAAGGGTGGTGAGGCCCTGGCACAGGTTGCCCAGAGAAGCTGTGGATGCCCCATCCCTGTAAGCGTTCAAGGCCAGGTTGGATGGGGCTCTGAGCAACCTGGGACAATGGAAGGTGTCCCTGCCCATGGCAGGGAGTTGGGATAAGATGATCTTTAAAGTCTCTTCCAACCCAAACCATTTTATGATTCTATGAAAACTTACAGTATTTCTAACTATCCACAACTAATTGGATGACATGAGAATGATTGGTTTTTCCACAGTTACAAGGTACAACAGCAAGGAAAATCAAACTCTCTTCCATGGACACTGAGGAATGCCCACCCAATCATATTTTGCATTTGCAACTGGCTTCATTGTTTCAGCCCATATGGCCAAAATAATGAAAAAACAAAAAGGCATTCTCAGGGAAGCTGCCATCTAGGCTTGTTCCCCTCAATTCCCCAGGATTTTCAGGTTAGTTTTCACGTTTCCCAAACAAGGCTAAATGTGCTTCCAGCAGTCTACATCAATACCACCACTACTGTGCAGATGCTTTCTCTTCACCAGTGTCAGTACCATACTCTTAGTAGGTCCTGTTGTCATTATATTGCAAAAGTTCTATTGTCATTATATTGCAAGAGTTCCATATTCCCAGAGTTTCATACCTCCTTGATGTTTCTCACAGGCAGCTCCTCCAGGCACTGACTCTTCCTTATCCTCACAGCAGCCAACTGACTCAATTCCCCATCAATCCACTCTTTTATAACACTCTTCTTATTGCCTACAGCTGTGGCCTGTTGAAGTCAGGCCTGCTCCTAATCTTTAATAATTAACCCAGCTGCAACTCTTTAGGGGGTAAGATTGCTTTCTATACTACCTTTATTTACTTATATTCTATCCCCCTACAGGTCCTGTGCCAGCTGTGTCCCTGTGGAACAGGGATATGTGTGTGCCCCCCTGGTATGTGTGCACACATATAGCCCATGCTACACCTTTAATGTTACATTAAACTGAGGCAGCTGATGGCAATTTAGTGAGAATTGCTTTAATGAAGTTAGTACAGAAGTAAACACATGCTTCTAGGCACAACAGAGACACCTAAATTAAATGGAAATGGATGAGATTAGTATGTTTGCAGAAAAAAAAAAAAAGTGAAATGCACATTTAACATTTTTATATCCTGTTTAGTGCAAAGAAGATTTCAGACAAACACAACACACACAACATTTTAAAGCCCATTCTGTTAATAGGTGTGCTTATCTGGCATTGCTTTCCTTTCTGATCTGTCAAAGAGAAAGATTTTCCAGAAACAAGAAGCTGATGGGCTGCTCTTTGTGCAGAGCACTATTCTGTGCTGAGGGACACTGACCTGCCAGAGCCTTTGGGAATGCTCCAACTGAAACTGAGAGGCTCAAACTGGCAGCACAGCAAGACAAATCCCTTTGTGAAAACAGCTGGGATATTACCCAGAGAGAGACAGTGACACCCCTGGAGGACAGTGTTTCCAGTACAGGTGTATTTTCCCTGTCTTACAGCCCCATGGAAATCAACAGTGTTTCACTGAACATGACTAAGCTATCTTGGTGGGATGCCTCTTCAGCTTCTTTTAATGCACACAAAGAGAAAATTTGTAAGGCAATGCTAATAATAAGATGAAATTGTCATGTCTGAGTGAACATCAGCATGTAGCTACAAAGGTGCACCTATTTTGACCTCAGCTGTCATGTTGCACATGGTACTCTAAGATGAATTGCCTTCAATCTTTTTTTTTTTTCTACTTCTGTTTCTTTTCCTTCCTGCTGTGGAATGTTTTTTATTCATTACTGGTGGCAGGCTTGTCCTCATTTTATTTTTTTCCTCCTGCTGAGGTGCAGTAAAATAAATTAGTTTAATACACTTTATAAAGGTAGTTGGTTTAATTTTCCCTTTGGTATATCTGATGATAAAACTGCTTTAATAAATTGGCATTTAGATAGTTTGCTATAAATGTTTCTTGATTTTCTACCTGCTGTGGAAGATGCCAACTGCTTTAGTCAAACATTTTTACAAGTGCTGGAATCAATTTCTTTTCCCTTCATATTGCTGCCCTGAAGATACACATTTGGCACACTAAGGATTTATTTCTTGAAAATATGAAGCAGCAGTGTAGCCTGGTTGGTTTGATTGCTTTGATTCCAAACTGTTCAGAGCTTAGAAATAAATTTCAGCTGGGAAATACAACCATTCTCTCAGAAACAGAGCTTTTCATTTCAGAATAGCTATATCTACCTTTAGTTACAATTTTTGTAAGGGTTTTGCTGTTTCTACCTGTTGGAGCGTTATGTGCATGGAGAGCAGTAAAAGCCAGACACAAAGAAGTATTCAGAAGTCCAAGCCCTGTTTCAATGGGGATTTACATGCTTAGAGTAGAAAAGCAAGGAATTCAGGTCTGAAAGCTTTCCAGGTGTTCAGGCAAAACCTCTCAGCCAAGCAGCTCCATGTGGCACATGCACCAGTCAGAAATACCCAGAGCAAGCAATGCCTTCAGTAACAGATAAAATTAACAAAACAGGTGGAAGAAGTCAGATACCAATCTGGGACAAGCAGTAGCAACTTCTTAACTCAAATGCAGCAATGAACAATTAACTTCCATAAGCATTTGTCCTGCAGAGAGAAGCAAGGGTACCACAAGTATCCCACACAGAAATCAATGACTTTTGTAAGGTAACACAGGAAAAGTATTTTTAAAATAGCATAAGAAGAGAGGAGAAAGAGAACAAGCTATGGTCTTCTTGAGTATTTTTACCCTGAGTCTTTAGATTCCTGTACATTCAGAATAAAATACACAAAGGCAGCACAGAGCTGTGTGCTTCCTTCTGACTATACAGGAGTGTGCTCTGTGTCACTTGGTGGCCTCATTACAGCTCCTTCTGTGGTGGAAATAAAGCCATTCACGTGGAAACACAGGTAGTATGGGAGCTGAGGTATGTAATATTTATGCCCAGGCTGATCTACAGACAAGATACCCTGGTGATGAGCTAAGGGATGCTGGCAGTCTGCACCCATGCTCCACCAGCATTTAAAAATTAAAATCTGAGACAAAGAAATCCAGGAAGAAATGGAACCAAGGAGAGAAAAAGGAGATCAAGAAGGAAAAAAAAAAAAAAAAAAAGAGAGAGAGAAAACATCAGTTTCAGTTCTGATATATTGTAGTATAATGTAAATTATCAGATGAACAATGAACCAAAAGTCTAATAGACAAACCCTAGAATGAAAACTTTCCTGAGGGAAAAATAGGAAAAAGTTTAATCATGTATCTCAGCATAAAAATGGATCAAGTTGTTCTTTGTTTGGATCCTATTCCAACAGTCAGGTCTAAGACACTTGAATACATTTACAGATGGATGTTAGCTACTTAGAGATCCAAACCATAAATTAATTGGAATACAGTCTGAGGTCCAAGGTCTAGCAGCAATTAACTACATCACCAGAGTTCAGTTGTCCTGTTTCTGCCAACACGATTTTTTTTTGGTAAATAATGATGTAATTATACAAAAACATGCAAAATCCTGATGGAATACTCAAGATCATGTAGTGATAAATATTATTCATATGCAGGCATGCAAACATGATGGGCTGATTCCAAGTGTAGCCTAAACTCTCTTTATTTAATGATTTTATGACAGCCATGTTTATTTATAGGAAATAAATAATGCCAGACATGTGTGTGTTCAAACACACAAATGCCATACTCTTGGGCACTTGTTTTAAATTCTGTAGGAAAAAGATATCCCATCCCAAATGATTTAGCAGGGAATAATGACTTTGCAGTTACTTTGGTTTCTTTCACAGAAGTAGAAGATATTTCTTTCCTGAACACGATTTCTCTTCCCTGCTAACAATCTCCTGAGACATTTCTCCGCTGCCAGTACCAAAAAAGTCATAAAGTTGAAAAGTACATTCCAGATTTTCCTATACCATCTGTCACACAGCCCCTGTTCTTGGCCTTCCCTCAGTGCCATGACAAATGTCTAGCACTGATAATTATAAGAAACTGAGCACCCACCCTGTGCTGTCAATATTTGTGGTCTCTTTGGCCTTCCAAGGGAGAGGATTTGGCCCATCACTGCTGTCACTGGGGACATCCCTGAGCTGAGTGCCCCAGTGGGATCCTCCTGGGATGGGCAGGCCCTGTCTCACAGCAGGAGCTGGTTCAGTTTCTTATAGGATGGTCTAGCATGGACTCTGTGGTGTTTGTGTACAGGGAAGAGACTTGAAAACTGTTAACATAAGCAGGGGAGGATAAGTGCCATTATACTCAATTAATAGAGGATAAATACCATTTGTTATCATTAGGTTTTACTCTGTCTAACAAAAACATGTCAACAAAGCAGAGGAGAATTTTTAGCAGCAACATATGCTGTCTCCAGCTCCAACTGCATCTCTGATGTTTCAACTCTTCACCTGCTTCCCATGTCATTCTCCCCTCCACCACTGTTGTGCAGCAAGGGAAAAGAAATTGCTTTCTGCCTTCTGGAGGTGACCAAAAGAAGCCTCCGAGGCATGTAATTAATCTAATCTATTAATGGCACATAAAGCACACTGCAGATGAGGTCTGGATTCCCCCAAAGCAGTCAGATTGTCAGGAGTTCCTAAGAGCAATGGAAAGGTAAAAAAATCCCATGCAACAAATTCCATCCAGCTTCACCAGGTACTCACACTTCCACAGATGAGACAAACAGACCTCACTCAGAAATGTAGCATTTGTGATAATACTTGCATTGCAAGAATAGCTATGATAATGTCCAGATTGTTGAGGAAAAAATGCATTAAAATCTCAGTGTATGATAGCAATTATTTTCTCCTAACATTACTTTTCAAAGCACTCTATTTTTCAGCTGTTTTTTCCACAAGTTATGCTGTTTCTATGAATTAGAATCAGCTTATCCTTTGGCTTTGGCTATGGCTCAATGGCTGGACTGAAGTATAGTTTTAAAATGCATAAGCACCATAAACAATTTTAAAAGAAAGGTCACCTGGGAAACTGACATCTAGGGTACACTCTTCTGCTGATCAGATAGCTCAGTTTTCCTTTTGTGAATTCAGCAAAAAGGGCTGATTATGTTTTTCTAATCTGTTCTTTTCTCTAAAGACAGTCAAGCTCTTTTTAGATTAATGTTTCAACACAGAACAAAATTACCTTAGTGAACAACAGAAAATATGCAAATTAGTTTGTATTAGGAAAGCTTTTGACACCAAAGTAATTAATTTCTTCTTCTTTTTTTTTTAATGTGCAAGTGCAAAGCCAAATCTAAAATAGTTTCATTTATCCCAGATTTTAAAAATGAGGTGCTTTTAAGCGGCACATATGATAGTTTGCTCTGCAATTCACTGTTCACTCTTCATTCTCTATTTTGTCATTCCAGCTAGCATCACAGAGGAAAGAAAATAATTTTAAATTAAGAACATTTTTAGATAATTCAAAACATAATTTATCTCGGTTTTTATCTTTAGAAGTGGTTGAACTAGAAAAATAGAAAAGAATCTAAACTGCAAAGTTTATCACTCAGTCTTTTTATTTAGGACTCCAAGGTCACAACTGGCTTATGGCAACCAAGGAAACTAATATAAACATAGTTATAAATTCAGGTCCACTTTCAAATATAGGTCATATTGCAGCATCAGTTTGTGCAAATATTTATAACACAACATTTCTTTTTTAATGCAAGAAAACAACTAACTTTATAATCCACCTTCTCAATGCACTGGAAATAATGACATAAAATACACTGATGTCCCTAGGAGAACACTATAGAAATTCTTTCTAGAGGCTTTTGTGCACATTTCAGGAGCATTATGAACAGATTAGTGACCATTTACTTAAGTACCATTTGTGGGGGATGCACAAAGTTAGCATCTAAACCAGCAATTGAACATTGCTCATAAAGTGGATAGATAAACAAATAATGAAACATAATGAATAAAGCAAGGCAATTTGTTGGGTTCTATTAGCATCTAGTTTTGTTACTCATTACACCAATGACTGTACCTTTTATTTTTTCAGTCTCTTTTCCTGGCAGGATTACTGTTCAGCAAGAAGAAGCTCATCAAGAGTCTCAGAGGATGGCTGTCAGACAATATATTCTCAGTCTTCTTCTGCAGTAATCACCTTCCCGATTCCTCACCACTTCTGACACAGAAAATACTTACTCAGATAAGGTTTGCTACTGCAGAGGCAGTAAAAGAGCTCACAAAAAGTTACCGGCTTTCTCAGCACAGTAACTCTCCAATGCAAATGCTCATCTTTTATTCATTCCTTTTTAAACAACCTCATCCATAACCCCATAATTTCTCTACCTGGGTCTTTCCTATCTACCTGTGCACTTGCATTTTCCCTTGGATTATAACCGAAGTAAGGCCCTTGACTGTGACAGGGTTGCACAGGTTATAAATCAGAGGCTGGTGTAATTTGTGGATTTGCTTCCTTCCAGAGCAGCTAAGGCTGCTTAACCCAGGCAGGCACATCCCTGCATTTCCCTTCCTTCAGCTTCTCTCTGCCCCAGGCAGAAACAAACCAAAGATGAATTCCCTGTTTAACATACAGAGATAGGGAAATTTGCTGCTAATTACAGTGGTTAGAATTCCTAATGGGTAGGAGGGGGGGGTCTCCGGAGACCACCCCATTCCACAGGCAATTCCCTTAGGTTGTTAAGTTTTCCTGCTCTTTTTCAGAAAATTTCTTAACAAAATTACCAGCAGCCTTTATCAAGCTGATATTGTAATTACTTTTGGGAAACAAATGGTATCTGAGGAAAAAGAAAACCACACTTCCATGCTTAATTTAGTAATGGGAAATTTAGAGAGAGAGAGAGCTCTTAATAAATTCTCGTCTCTCACAAATGGGATGAAATAGGCCACTAAAAGCTTCATTTGGGAGGTTAATATTAACAAGCAGAACTGTGACCTTAAAAAAGTAAAAATAAAAAAAGCCTTTAGTCTACAAGTCCTGAAAGAGTTTGACCATTCACAGGGATCTGGGGAAGAGGAGTGTATATGCTCAACTGTCCATTTCCGACATTTCACTGCTTCACCATCCTTTCCCTCTCTTTGTAGAAGTAAAAGACTTCTCCACTTTCCTTGTAGATGCTCCCATTCTGTCTGAAAAGCTCTTACAGATGATGAATAAAAAACCCCAGTCTGAACTCCTGCCCTAACCCTGCCCTCTCCTCTCATGTTAACAGTAGTGAGTGTGAGGAATTAATTTGTTTTCTTACAAGCCTGGACAACACTTAATGAGGAAAACAGTACGGTAAGAATCAAGGCTATGAGCAAGAAAGGCAGGATCCCACTACAAAGCATAACGGAAGAGTTCTACCTGTCCACACATCCTTGGAGCAGAAACCCTACAGATCTTCCCCTTCCTTCCTTCACCTTTGAAAAGCCACATATCCTTTGAGTGACAAAATCTCTAATCATTTCCATAACCTCCACCCCTCAACACTTAATGCAGAAGCTATCAGAGGCGTGTATCCTTAGAATGTTATTATTCCTGTTTGAACTTCAAACTCCTGAGTGGCTGGTGTACATCACGGTCACAGATTAAGCACATGAAAATGCAGACTGCTTTACAAGGAGATGTTGCACTTTGTGAGCTTATTGAGTGACAATTTTTTGTTGAGAGTGGGTCTGAGCAGAGCACTAAGTCTCCTCCCATTGACATTAACACTTTGTGTTCTTTAACATGAACACAATCCAGCACTGACAGTTTTCACAAAACCCATTCAGAAGTTAATTCTGGATGCTCAAACACAATAATTTTGTGAAGCTGTGTTCTATGAGGCTACAGTCACCCGTGCAAACTCAAGCACCCTGAAATCAGCTGAAGCTGCAAGCCCTCATTCAAGAAAGATGGTGCCAAATTCCAGTTCCTAACCCTTCCTGGGACATATTTCAAATTCTGGCCTCATCAGAGCTATGCTGATTCACAACAGCTGGGGCACTGGCACTTGCTGGTTTTAAGAGATACACGGGGAGATCTCTGGTAACAACAACTGCATCTCACTGGTTGTGATAAAATTAAAATGGGACCACATATGATCTCAGGGAAAGTATTGACCTTACATTTGCAAGTTCACAATGGTATAGCAATGCTCTAATATGTGCCAGAATGACACTTAATGTACCAGTATGACAAAACTGTCCAAAGATCCTTAATGGACTTGAGGTACAATTAAAAGATTAAAAAGAATTTTTAACAACAGAAATAACCACCAATAAACTGCCCCATTTTAGGGATTTTTTGTATTCAGAGCAAAATGTTCCTTTTCCTTATAAACCAACTGTTAACTTCCAAAAATATTGCTTTTGTTAACACAGGAGGATAATGAGTCTTAATTTAGTAGGTTGTTACATAAGTATAACTAAAAAGTAGTCAAAGCATTTGCATAGAAAGTCTGGGTGAAAAATCATGCACTTAGAAATTCATACTGAAAAAAAAAACCAAAAACCCCAGCACTTGTTCATAGACACAGAATGTATGTAGGGCAGCAAAGTGGAACATAGCAAATTGAAGTGCAGGAGAGAGAGTGATTTTAAGATCTATTGTCAACATATACTGTAACTCTAAATAGTGACAGGTGAATTTCTGGAAGCTTGGTTGGAATATGCAGTAAATCTAAAAGTCAGGGATTGTAACACATCTCCTGAAGGCTTTTGTCTGCACAAGGGGTTGAAATTCTTGTACAATTTCCTCCTCTGCTTAATCTGAAGACTGTGAGATGATTCATTAACAGTCTTTTAGCCACTAATTTTTTATAAAATACATGTTCTCTGCATGCAGCTGGAAGTATAGAAACATTCAAAATAGGGAAAATTAGTATTTTTTGCATTAAAAATGTTGGTCTCATGTTTTTATTCACTAAACATTTCAATGATAAAACTGTTAATAACTTTGACTACTGGATAATATATTTGACAAAATTTTCAAATTTTGTCTTTAGAAATTTTCTGAAATGTCTTTGGTATAAATGAAGTTAGCCTCCTAAGTGTCTAGCCTTGCTTCAAGAGATGAGATTATGTTTTTAAAATAATTTCTGATTTTTAATCAAAAAGACTTTGGGTATGATGTATCATTTTAGCAATCAGGGTTTTACACCACTATGTCATCATTGCCATTGAAAATTATTAGAGTAACATCATCACGGTAAACTACTCTGAAAGTATTTTCCATTTTAAAAAATCATTATTATCCTTTAAAGTGCTTAAAAATCCTGCCTTATTTTCTATGTTACTATAATATTGTCAGAATGAATGACTTGGAAATGAAGGAACTGAACAGAAAGAAAGAAGCCTTTGCACATTGTTTAGTTCTAGAGTTGAAGTATTAATGCCATAATGCCTATCACCACATAAGGAATCCACTGTTTAAGAGTCCTGCTTATTGAGGATTTATCAAACTTGTGAGGAGAAATAAGGACATGGGTCTACATGAGTGGAGCACTGTAGCATTGATGTAGCATCCAAAATGGCTTGCATGTGATTTTCTTAGTTGTTTCTAGCTACTTCAAATACTCCACCATTGTTTACTAATGGGAGAAAAGCTTGGATCCACAGCCTTAGCACTTGCCTGCAGAGGAATTGGATTCTGTGTGGATAGGTGGATAAAGGGGCCCAAAGTCATTCCTCTGTTTTTCAGGCAGAGTAGAAGTTGTTTCAAATTCTAGACAGGAACAACTGTTTTGCTTTGAGGAAGCCACAACTTCCTCATCTCTACAGAAGGCTGCTGAATATTTTATTTATTTTTACTTAAACACTAATATTAATATCAATCTGAGTGAAGAACTGAGAATTAAGTCTCCTGGCACAGGTGGTGAGTGAATACAAAGCACCAGAGGCATGAAGAAACCCCTCAATTTGTTCTTCTTTTTATAGTCTATTTACCTCCTGTATAGCCAAATATTGTATGGCTTACTCAAATGGGAGCAGAACTGCTCAGCTGACACAAAGCTTGTGCAGTGATACGAGTTTATAATCCACTATTTCCTACTGAAATTCTCCTATTCAGTTGTGTTCTATTTGCTGAGCGTGGTTCTGAGTACTGAGCTGCTGAAATTTCTGCCCTTCCAGTGATCATGAAGCCATATCCTTGTACCTCCCAGGTGACTATTCTTTGAAAATTAAAGAGCAGAATATTTCCTGTGAACAGAGGGCAGCAAAAGCACAGAATTGCAGCTACCTTGACAAACAAATCCATTTTCATGAGCCAGTGTTATTGTGAGCTTGGGCTCGAAGACCTGCTTTCATGATTACCTATCACCCACCATGAGAGGATCATATCAATCTCTAATTAGCTTTGACACTCTCTGAAGGATGAAAGGTGCTATCTAAATCACAAATTTATTCCACCTTAAAAGTATAAGTGAGAGTTCTGTAAGTCAGTGTTCAAGCAAATGAAGTCAGATCTATTCTTTGTTATCCTCAGTATGTTCAAAAATCCTCTTTACTTCTTCCTTTTACTTATGAATTTTCTGTATAGCATCATCCTGTATAAAATACCATTAGCATGCTTAAAGCCACGTCACATAACAAAGACATAAAATTATCTGGAAAGTAAAGATGGCATTCAGAGTAGTTTCTCAATTAACTGCTTCTATTTTATTGGAAATAAGAAAATTGCAGATATAAAATCCAAACATTACTCATAGCAATAATCACAAGAGAGGAATGTGAATGAAAGGTTAATAAGCTGTACTTGAATTTGCTTTAGAGTGTGTTCTAGATGTAATTTAGGAGACCAAATTTAGGAGCTTTCATTGTCTATGCAGTCACCAGTGAGGGAAAAAGGCCTCCAAGTGGCATCACACAGCACCCCGTGGACTATAAAGCATTCCCCTGTAGATGACAAAGCTATCCCATTTCAAGACTATTAATCACAGTCTTTTGTCCACATTTGTGAGAGAGAAGTGTTATTAAGTTTTGCATTAAAATTAGTATTTTGACTATGCCATGTTTCTATGTGTTAATTATTGTCCTTATGGAGTCCCTAGAAAACCTGTTTTTCTTTCCCCTTACTGTAATATGATATATTAAAACATCTGTGTTGAGTTGAGAGAAGAGAATCCAGAGACACCTACTGAGGCAAATAAGGTGCTTCTCCTTGACTTTGATGGCAGAGGAATCATCCATCCCAACATGACTTTGCACATATTCAGGGTAAGGATTTATTATAAAATGTGATCTAATTATGTTCATGCTAAGATCATATTCCAGCTTATTAGAAAATGCTTCTTATTATGGTAAAATATAATTACTTTTTTTTTTCATTTTTCAAATAGGGCAATATTTTAGTCACCAGTGGTAGATGTTACCTGACAAACAGTCAGATACAAGTAGCAGTAAACAGAAGACATCTGTTTAATGTGCTCTTCAGGCACTTTATACACTGAGAAATGGAGAAAAGGTGATTGATTTCCAGAATATGAAATGCTATTAAGGAGATTCTGATCTTCATCATGTGACTTATTTTGCATGACATTAAAACAAATAATCCAATCACACTGGAGCTGTAACAGCAATCACGTGATGTCCATCATAGGAGATGTGAGGTTCCTATTCCCATAGCAACATCTGTAGCACTCACGCTAATCACTTTAAATTAACCTTGATATGAAAAAACGCCCTAGGGATAATGCTGTTGTTGTGGTAGTTCACATGAGTAGCACGATTTTCTAATAAAACTTCAGAGCAAAAATAAGGGTGATAATGAGATGTCCTGTTAGGACATTATTTTTAATAGGCTTTAGTTAAACCAATACATTAGTACCGGCATCAGGATAATTATGAGTATCATAGATAACGAGCTGTCTTATTGATTACTGCCCTTTCATAACCCACTGTGGTTAATTTAGAGTTTGCACACAAACCAAACTTAAAAGGCACAAACCTGACACGGTATCTGAAAACATAACTTTATATTTTAATACCTCACCTCTTCTTAAATGAGAATAAAATAAGACCAAACATGCCTACTAATGCCTTTTGGTAAGATCCACAGATTGCACGTACTAAGGTACAAATCTGTGGGACTTCAGTACAACATAAGAAGTCCTCAGATTTTGAGCTGAGCTTCTCTGGTGGGAAGTTATCAGCTTAGAAGAGCAGGGCATGAACAGACAGTTTCACATGGTGCTTGTTACTCCTTGAGTTGAAGACTTTTGAACTTTAGAGAAAATTTTATAATGAGAAGTCTTTGCACACATGAATATAACCTTACATGAGAAGGATCTGAGGAGCCTGCTAGAAGATGCAGACTTGAATATATAGCAAAGGTACCCATAGCAGAAATACATTTGGGCTCTGGGAGACAACTGACAAGTGAAATTAACTGTTCAAAATGCTCAAACCAGACCTGTTTCAAATGCTAAAATCCAAGGTATGCAGACGGGCTGAGGGCAGTAAGGACCCTCAGCTAGGGGCGGTGGTGTGGAGAGGATCCTGTGAGCCACTTCAGCCAGCCCCAGAGATGCTGTAGAAGAAGCCTACATGGAGGCACCCCTGGGCAGCCCTGCTACAAAACAAAGCTCCTTCCCTAACCCCAGCCCAGCTTCTGGGCTGCCTTCCCTGCTTTTTAGTTTTCTTTTCTGCCTTATAGTTAAAGGATAGTGTTTATTTGATATGCATTTATTGTTAGTGCATCAAGGTTACAGGCCTGTATTTCACAGTAGCTCTAAAATATGATGCTGTGGTATCCTATTGCCTTCTTTTATGGTGACTAGTTTTAATTAGAGAAGGAAAGCAGCAGCGTTAAGAATAATGGTTATACTGCTTTCCATATAATTAGAGAAGGAAAGCAGCAGCGTTATCAGTCAGCGTAACCAGAATAATGGTTATACTGCTTTCCATGAGAAAATACAGACCAACACCAGCTAGCTGTTCGGTTAACAAGGGAATGCAATATAAGTTGGTGCCTATAACAATTACAGCAATCCAATGTTAAAATTTTTCTTTTCAGTTCTTCTTCCATATCGTTAGCCTTGGAGCAAGCAAGGCTATTTAATGACATCTCTTTTCTACCCCAATAATTCCGTCCTGTGGAATTAAAATTGATTTTCTTTTAGCTCATGAAGACCCAGCATTGGCTGTCTTTTCCCTGATGCAAAGCCAAGGGAACACTGGAGCCTGTACATAAACTTTAGTGGACATTGAGTCAACATGTAAATATGCACCCCTGACAATGCCAGAAAATGGGGACAGCAGTATTTTGACTCTCAGCAGGGAATCTCAGTCTAAGAAAGCAGTGCCAAAGGCTTTTCATCCTCGAGCTATTGAGAAAGCAGGAGACACAGTGTGAGCTGGAGTTTCTTGTTGTTAACGAACCATCTCTGGAGCTTAAAACACAAACTTCAGTGGTGAAATTACCCCATCAGCAGCAGTGCCCTGGAGCTGCTGCCTGAGCAAACCTGAGCTGCCAGCCAAAGCCCCCGTGGTGCTTTCTTTCCTCCTGCTGTGCCAAATGACTGCTGATACAGCTGAAGCCCTCGCTGCCCAGCCGCAGCAGCGACGCACTTCTAACTCAACGTTTTCTCTGCTCCCAATCTTCCTGGGTCATGCAGGGAGTCTCAAGAAACTCAGTTCTCCACCATTAAAGTAGCAACACGGAGTGTGAGGGGATTTTCATTCATACATGTCTCAGGTAGGAACCTTTTGTGTATCAAAGTGGTTGTGCGGTGAGATTTGGAACCATCACAAAGAAATTAGAAAGGCTCCCACATTTTCGTCACTACTCGGAACACCTTGACAGAGTTGACATGCAGTGCTGATGTCAGATGTGGATTTTCAATTATGACAAGACCCTTTTTTATTTCCTTTAAAGCTCCATGATTTCTGGACTGAAATTTTGATAAGGTTTTGCTGTTTTCATGTACACAAAAGAAATCACAGGTTTTAACTTAGATTCCATTGCCTAGACATGAAAAATTTAAAAAAAAAAAGTTTGCCTTCATCTGGCTTATCTTCCATTTTCTAGGGGAAAAAAAAGTCCAACCACTTTTTTATATCTACTAGAATAATTACTAGTCTTAAAAGAAAATTTTCCAAAGTTCAATTTTTGAGCCTTAATACATACAAATAAAAGATTATGTAGTTGATATATAAAACCAAGCTCTGAGGTTTAACTTGTAAGCTCCTTGGAGCCAAAAAGTTGATCACATTTATCTCTAAAGCTCCAGACATACTTCCCAGTTTTCCACGAACAGCAAAGTAGCAGTGGGATCTCTTGGAGGACTTAACAAGGATGCTTTTGTTTTGTTAGATTTCTTCTCTATCAGCTCGAGACAAATGAAAGCTAGAAAGAACTCAGTTGCTTCCAAATAACAATGTGCAAGTTCTCACAACAACACACAGCCATTAAAAGAAAATGTTTTTTGAAAATCAAACCAGTTTTCTGTTTGTTTGTTTATTTGTTTGAATCAAATGGTTCCTATGATTTGAACCCCTTCTGTGTGAGAAGGGGACATGTGGAGACCAATACCAATCATACAGAGGACTGTGGCAAAAAGATGAACTGTCTCATTTGACAAAATTAGAATTATGTGCATGTTGACATAGTTTGCAAAATGCAAATACACCAAATTCTTATTGTTAAGGTATATGATCTTTTTGTGCCATTTTCAATTCTCTGAGCATACAAAGCAGTTGTCTTTCCCTCCTTTTCATTACCTACAACACACTTTTTCTGATAGATGACCTTTTAAAAATATTGATAATGCCACCATTGCTATTGTGACCTGCCAGAGGGACTGTGTAATTTGACAAGAATGAGAGATTTGCCCTGACTGACAAAGTAAATAAATTTTGTGAGGAGAACGTGACTGTGTGTTTACTTAGGCTTCAGGCAGACTCTTGCATTTCAAGTGAGTGCTGTATGAAGCAGTGCTCAGAATTTTTGGTGGAGTTCTTACTGGCAAGTCCTTCCTGAGACTGTAGCACCCTGGAAAATATGTCTGTGCCCCAAACAAATGCTAGTGAATTATTAAACAAAAATGTATTTTGGAAAATCCATCTCAAAGCTGTGTGTATATTCCGAGTGAATCTGATACTGGAACTTTCTTTTCCTGGGTGGTCAGTGAACTGTTGTCAAGCCATAATTTATATAGCATTAATGTTTGCAAAAGATGGTTTCTGGAACAAAATACATACTTTGTTGGCAGTAGAGTGAGAGAAAAGCCCATGTAGGTAAAAAAAGTAGGACAGGAGTAAATGCAGGTGAAAAAATAGGACAGGAAATCATAAATGGCAATTTTGCACTGATATAACTGATGATGAAAATTTACCAGTCAGGTTTCCTTTCAGGGTTTGGTTCTGATTCTCTTACCACCATGAAAGTAAATTGCTGATCTTGATACAGATGAAATGGGTGGGAAAAAAATCTGTCAGGAGTATCCAGCAACAAAACCAGATAATTTGTCAAGACAGCACAATTTTCAATAAATACACACAACAGAAGATCATCTCACAAGCTTTTCTATACAGGTAATCATTTCAAATTAAATGCATTTTACAAACCCTTTCCTAAAATGAGACTAATTCTTACTGACAGAGTAGAAGTTTCAGACCATTACAGTAAGAGAGATGAAATAAAAAGGAATAGCCTCACTCTAAGTCCATCTTTACAAATAACAGCCAAATCATTTCTACATGCTGCTGCTTCTTGCAGCATCAGCTGTGCACCACCCAAGGCTGATCTCTTGGAGGGATGAGGCTTTTTCAGATAATATGTACTAATCAAACCATTCAATGTTACACTCAGGCACTAGACAATCTGCTTAAGATTTGATTTCTAGATCAAACAAATTGATATTGCATGGCAATTATTTATGCTTTGTTCTGAACTCTACATGGTGCATAATAATCACATATGCTCTTGCTCAGTATCTTGTCACTTGAGTTAAGTCATCAAAAGGGTGGGTCAGAAATAGTACAGCTAGAGCTGAAAATACATTTGTCTGTGTCACATTCACACCATATGTGTAATTTTACTATTATTTATTCCACTTTTCTAGTTCTTGCTAAAATGCTTTCTGCCGATGTTGGAACTGCTGTCAGGAGGAGAGCACAGCCCAAGATCCTTATGGTCCTCAGGCTCTCCCACTATCAACAACTGACACCAGTTACTAAGTACATGCCAAAATGTTCATTTTATCCCTAATAGGAGCCCCAGCACATGTGTTTCTTTAGCTTCACTTTTCTACAGCTGCAGTGATCAAAAGAGAATCTCAGTGTCTAAGGCTAACGTAGGAAATAAACCAGGAAGGCAGATGATGAGATAATCAAAGGCACGAATAACTAGGTCTCCAAAATGCTTGATTTGTTTCCCTTTGATATGCCAGTGATGCTATATGGGGTGGTTCAGCAATTTCCAGGCTATACACAGAAGAAAAAATGTCACTTTTTAGCTGCTTATTCACTGAAAAAAAATGCTTAATTTAGGTATCACATTCTTTGTTTAGCACACTGGATAACCAAACCTCCAAAATGTTTTCTATGTTTTTTTGGTGGGCTGACCTTGATGGAATGTCAGGTACCCACCAAGCCTCTCCATCACTCCCCTCCTCAGCAGGATAGGGCTGGAGATAAAACAACTCACGGGTCAAGATAAAGTCAGTTTAATAAAGCAAAATCAAAGTTCATGTACCAAAGCAAAGGAAAACAAAATAATTAATTTTCAAACAGAATCAGACAAGACATATGAAACCCCTGTTGCTTTTGAGTACTTAATATCACTGCATTTACTCATAGTATTTAGGATTCATGTGCTTTTATAAACATATGTTCCCTCTCAAAAATCTGGGGATTTTTTTTTTTTAGATTTGTGTATTCAAGAATTATCTACAAACTTGGATTTTTGAGATTATTGGCAGAAAAGAAACAGTACAGCACAAGGACTCTACTCATCCCTAAACAACCCCTACTAAATGTGACTTTGAAGGCAAAATAGGAAGGGTCAAAATGGTTTCCTCCAGGTTCAGGACCTCTGTATTAATAATAACAATAAAAAATCAGCCTTAGACCTGGATGAACTGTGTTTTTAGTTTTCCAGCAATATTAACATTCAGCTATTGTAAGAATATTGTGAGAATATTATTGTAACACTATTTTATTTTCTGAGAGAACAGAAAACTCAATTCTCATTAGAATTTCATGCAGTGACAGAGCAATGAAAAATAAATAATATATTATTTGGAAAGTATTTTCAAAAGGATTCAGCAGAGGCCCAACAGACTTCAGGAGACTTCATGTGACTTCAGGAGAAAGTTGTTGGGTCAAACCTTAGAAAAACACCTTACATCACCCTTTTTTACTTTCTCTCAGCAACACATGGGGAATGGAATCCTGACCCTTTACAATGCTGTGGGAACTTTGCTACTGACTTCAGCACAGATAACATAATTTTTATCATAGTCTGTTTACGCTCGTTATGGAAATGAGACAAATATGAGGAAACTCCAATTATTCCACTTATTCATTGCTCTCTTCAAGAAAGACAGAAAATCAGGGCAAAAAGTATCAGAGACTGAACGGAATTATTTAAGAAATCAGAAGTGTAGCCTTTTTTCCTACTTATTATTCCTGTTTGGTTGTTTTATGGTTTGGTGGCTGTTGTTGTGGTTGTTTTTACAAAGAGTATAGATGGAGAAACACTTGAATGGTTGATTTAGGGTCTGTTTTACCCCTGGCCTGTTAACAAACAGGGACTGCAGGTAGACTCATTGTCTGAATAGGATTGTCACAATGTAGGATGTGGTGAGAAGAATAATGAAGAACACATCAGAACACTATTGTTTGTTTGACTGCAAAAAACTCTTGGACACTCTGCTTGCCCTTGCTCAGGCATACCAGAGCTGCCCATCCAGGAGAAGGTAACCAGTAAACTACAGAAAGAAGGGATTCCCACAGCTCAAGACGTGTGGACAACCCTAGTGGCAGACTGGTGATCTCTAGGAAGCCCAGGAATGCAGCCCTGTGGAGCTCATCAGGCAGGAGCAGGAGGTGTGAGGTGACATTAACACCAGAGACCTCATTATGCTATGATGATCTGTCACTGACTGAAAAAAAAAAAACACTTGTTTGCATAAAGCAGGCTTTCTACCAGCATTCTACAAGATGGGCAACATTTGATTTTATAAGGGCTGGAGTTACATCTGAAAACTATGGAGTCTGCTAGCAATTGCCATAAGAGGAGAGCAAGGACACTGCTGCAAAACTGGGCCTTTTCAGCACCCTTTTTTTTAAAAAAAAATACAAAGTAATCAACAGACAGAGTGGCTGGGGATATCTTAAACTCATTTCAGATATTTCAGATCAGATGGAGCCAAATACTTTTTCCCAAACAAAAGAGATTGAGTTGGACTGAGTAATTTTTACAAATTATCTGCAATACATCCATCCTGAATCTAAAAAAACCTCTGAATGCACTGGTTGCTTGCACAGGTCTTTACTGCAGCACCCTGTGAACTGCAGTTATAAGGTATCATCTTCCTATTTGTCAAGAATAGCTAAAAAAAAGAATTGCAAACTGAATGTCATGTAGACTCACTTTCACCATTTATCTCAAATATAACTGGACTTTCCTGGATTTCTCTTACAGAAGAACTGACTAAGGCTGGAAATGTCTCTCTTATTCTCCCAATTTGGGGCAAAAAGACCAAACAGAAAAGTTTTTTTAAGAAAAATATTAGAAGTTCAGAAGCCTTGCATGTCACAATCAGTTTAGTACCAGTGACTGAACATCCAGAGTTTGGTGCTCATATGTTTCTTCATGTGCTGGGCTCTTTGATCGAATGACATCTCTGCTGCATCATCTTAAAACAGATTAATTTCCCTCATTCAAAGGACAGATGTAGCAGAGCCAGGAACCTTATGCAGAATCATATGGATTTGAGTGTAGCTCACTGGAGACACACTGGCACCCCCAACAAGTTAAAAATTGCAAGCAAAACTATTCAGACAGGACTTTTAACTTTGGTTCAAAGAAAAGAAAACAAAACAATCATGTCAAAATTGACATTTTCCCACAGAAAATATCAACTTTGAAAGGAAACCGCAGATCTGCAGTGGAAAAACACAAGTTCTTATTAGCTTTACTAATTACTAATGGGTTAATAAATAAAACTGTAAATTATTATATCTTACTTTTGTTAATGAATAAAACTGTAAAATATTGTCTTATGTTTACTTCACCAAAAATACATATACATCTGCATCCTAGCAGATACATGAGCTACCGACCTTTTACTGAACATTTATGCAATCCTAGTTTCTAGTGGAACTGTAGAACAAAGTTTATTGATGAGTTTTATATCCTAGAAATGAATTATCAATAGGTATCCCTATTTCTTCACTTTGAGGAAAGACAGCTTCACATAGCTGTGATTAAAAATGATCAATTAGCATTTTTCTTTACTGGTTTCTAAGTTATGGTTGAGAAATGTCTACCCAAATGAAATACCCAAGCAGAACCAGCAAAAATAAATTACCACCTACACTATTACTGTGGCTATTTTGAGATTTGTAGCACATGAACTACAAATCTCTGTAAGACTGTAAAAGCATCAAACCAATCATCGTGATTTGTTTTGTTTATTTAGGACATGAACTCTGTAAATGCCAAAGGAAAATGACCCTGATACCCTATATAAGGGTATCAGCTCTGGGAACATATCTTATTGGACTAAATTCAGTAAAATGATGGGATTTTTTTACCAGACAGAACCACACAGGGTCTGGGAACAAATTAGGAGTTTCCTTATTTTTATATTTTTCTTCCTGTGCTATTTTTTTTCCTTGTAACTCTATGTGTCCATAATCTATGCTCTTATTAGGATGCCACCATTTTCTCATTCATTACACTGTGTTTTTCATCTTTCTTAGCTTCAGAGTACCAGCTCCACATTTGCCTTCTGGCCATGGCCCTAAATGCCTGCTCCAGATGCAGGGAATATCTGTATTGCAATAATGCTCTTGCTCTGCCTCCTTTTGTCCATTCCCCCAAGGACCAACCTAAGGAATAATCAACAAGTGAGCTAAACCAATCTTTAGGCTGTCTTAAAATAGTCTGATGAAACAGTGGAATATATTTTATAAATAAATACTTATAAAGCTGATAGAAGGGTATTTTCATACGTTTAGTAGGTACCACAGCTAAAAAAAAAAAAAATCAGGAGAGGAAATTCTACTTTTCTCTCTCTCTTTCCAATGGCAGCATGGCAGTAGGACAAGCACATGATTTTGCTCATCTCTGTGCATCCTTTGGAGCAAATAAGACTTTTCAGT
The DNA here is from genome assembly GCF_000277835.1 of Geospiza fortis. Classification (NCBI taxonomy): domain Eukaryota; kingdom Metazoa; phylum Chordata; class Aves; order Passeriformes; family Thraupidae; genus Geospiza; species Geospiza fortis. The sequence continues at coordinate 1,484,675 of NW_005054432.1, read as the reverse complement.
GAAATGAAAGACAAAATGTCCTTGCTCCTGCCATGCATGACAGAGGGAAGCCTCAAGTCAAGTCAGCAGAGGGCTCTGCATTGCTTCAGTAGAGGTCAGATGCCAGATGGTCCACACCAACACTTTTTAAAAAATTCTCCCTGCATTATGTTTATTTTTGATGCATATAAATACATACATACATATATATACACACATTATATATATATATGTACACATATATATATACTTTTATATATACACACATATATATAGGGAGGAAGAAGAGAGATATTTGAAGTTATGAAGTAAAGCCAATGATTTTGGATGTTGACTTGATTTTGCCTTAATATTAGCTTAAAAAAAAAAGAAAGGCTTTCATCTTAAAAATGCTACAAGCCTAACAGATTTTACTGATTTTTAGACATTCTTTAAGCTTCAGGAAATAACTCAGGGGTGAGTTATACTAGATTTCCAATTTTGAAAATCCTTTCCATGACAATTGTATGGGATTCCAAAGTTTGTTGCCCTGATTTTTTAAGACACTAAACACTAAATTCAAAGGTCTATTCACCTTGTAGACAGGGGGTGAAGTCAGAATCATCTGTGAGTAATAAGCATTTATGAAGAGCAGACCACTAATTTATATGCCTAGAAATGGACAGCAATTTAAATTAAACTTAGGTACCAACACTGGAAACTGCCTGCCCTGGATCACGAACACGAAAAAGACTCTAGGGATGCCATTAACTGAATCGACCTCTTGTGTTCATAATGGGCACCAAGGCCAAAAAAGCCAACAACTGCACTTTTGGAAATTTAATTTAGTAAGGACAATAGATGATGATTTTGTTATGAACTTTTGATTATTATGAAAACACTGATTACATGGCCTGTTTCCTTAGAAACTAACCAAAAGGTGCCACATTCTGTTGACTTTCTATTATACATTCATAACATCATCCCTCAATTCTATGTCATAAAGAATTTATGTAGGACATTAATCATGCAAAACCATTAAATTGTTATCTCATTTCAGTGATAATTGTTTACTGCTATAAATGGCTCACGTTTTGTTCCAACGGTTGGACTGTGACTAAAATGTATCCTCAGAGCAGTGTTGGCAAAGAAGATTAACTTCTTCAGAGAAAAGGAGTTATGAAAGTAAGGGAGCATTTTATGACTGTGTATGAGAAAATGTGACTCGTAAAAACTTGATCATTCAATCACCAAGTGGGCCAAATGAAGCAGTGGCAATAAGAAACCTGACCTGTTCACAGCTATGGGCATCTGATCAAGAATTCTAGGCAAAGGTTTTTGCAAAATCCTCATGTTAATAATGCACCTGGCTCCTTTCCCAAAACATAATGAAGACAGTATATTTTTCTTTCCTTTTTATAATTGCTTAAAACAATGTCATCTGAGTGTAATAAAAATTAATTATGAAATATACATGCAATTTTAAAGAAAACACAGAGTGAAAACTAAAAGTCAAGCATTTACAGAAAGGAATGTTCATGAAAAAACAGCAAACCTGCCCCACAGCATAACTCAGCTAATCAGTTATGCTGTGCAACACAATGATTTGTCACCTGCTTTTAGATTTCCCTATTGACTCCTGTGCAGAATAAGAATGGAATCAATTTGAAGCAGTCCTTTATTCCCATGGGTGCCATCACTAATGCTGCTGTCTGTTACTGCTTTCTAAATGGAACCCAATGATATATTTTTCTGTAGCAAAGTGTCTACTTTATGAGCATAATAAATAGCAATGGGCCTTTAATGACAACTTTAGCTTTGGCCATTATAGTACATTTTAAATGCTTAAAAACACTAATGGGAGCTATCCAGTGTTAATTATACTTAAGATATGAGTGCTGTACACAAGAACTACTGCAACATTAAGTAAAACACTTCTGCTAATCCTAATTATAGCCTGTATAGAAGAGATAAGAAAAATCAAGTGCTCCTTTACAGCAAGTTCCTAAAATAGCAGAGACAGGAAGGACAAATTGTCTGGAAAAGCACTGGAAGCACCTTCTAGTGAAGGACTTGATCCTTATTTACACCATTTATATAAGCAGCTGCTTGCACAGGTTCTGCTGTTCTGGCCTCTCCCTGCCATCAAGCCTGCACAGGGCTGATCCATGCCCTGCTGGAGCCAGCTGGGTTCTGTATAAACATGAACTAACACAGCCATTAATCTCAAAAAGCAGGCTGCAAGAAAACAGGGATGAAGGGCAGGCTGAACAGACCAGTCTGCAATCACCTTGGCTAACTCTGTTTAACTCAGATGCCTGAATTCAGAGGGAAGTTTCTGGGCTAGATTTCCAGAACTGAGGCAGGGTTTCCTGCAGCAGTACCCATGCTATTTATCTCCACAGAAGGAATCTAAGATGACTATTCTTCACTTTGGACAACTCAAGAAAATGCCTAAAACTGAATAAGGGATTAATTGGGCCTAACAGCTCGCAAAAATTAGTGCTCACATCTTAGCTGTGTTTGAGCACAGAGAACCTCTCACTGACTGGCTTACAAAAGTCAAGGACTGCATATCTTGACTTTTTGAAGCATTTCAGTGGGGGCAGAGAGGGAGCAGAAAATAGAAAAAATCTTGAAAAGGCAAGTTAAATTAATTCAGGTAAAGTCCACAAATACTTCAGATTTAAGCTCTAGTTCTAATATTGCTCAAATAACAATGTCTTATGATACCACTGGTCTTTGATTGTCTTTGTTTATGGCAAATGATATAGCCATACTGAGAAAATCATAACCTCTCTCAGAAGGTCATGGGCTTCTAACAGAAATAATTGAAATGCACAGAAAAGGAACAAGTTCAATCAAAGAGATTCTAATGTATTGGTTTTTAATTCCACAAAATTCAGTTTGATGACCTAGTGTTTACTGCACCTATTTCCAGCCAGCTGAGGACTGAGTTGACATCAGAAAGAACACAACAAACACACAGAAACTTATCCTTAAAGTACTCTGTGCCTTTACAAATTTGCAAATTAGCCAGGAGAGAAAGTGACAAGAGACTTCAGCATACTAATGAATTCCTGACTGGGACAGTAGCAAAACCTAACCTGTCTCCCATCTTTATCACTCCAATATAATTTTTGTAAACTCCTTTTCTGTTCAGACTTTTGGTAACAGTTCTATCTTGTTTACTATGTCCATACTCAGCACTTAGAGTTGTTTTCAAGGTAACAGTCCCTGTTAGTCTTCTTGTTTTACAAAGGTCTCCAAGCCATCAGGATGACCAGGGACTTTGGTTTCAAAATTAAAAGAGCGAATAACATAATTTTCTGAAAGCAACTGTGTTGCTTGAAGCTAGGTCAGTCAGGTTTTTATGGCCACAGCTAAATGCTTTATCTACAAGTTTGCCAGCACTTGCTTGAAGGTAAATTACTGAAGAAGACTTAAATTTACCTTCAAATAAGCATGCATTAAAAAGAAATATAAAAAGCAATGAAAACGTGTCTGCTACTGATGGTATCTAATTACTGCAGATATAGAGTGTGGTTTTCCTGTTTTGTAGATTTTTATTTCTCCTACTGTTCCCACTCTGCCACTTCAGAACCATGGGAATGTCTCCAGCGTGATGCTTTTTAAAGGAATTAAAAAGCAGAGCCTAAGAGAACAATGGTAATGTGCTGAGGTAACACCTGGCAGGTTCAAGGCTGCAAGACACAAATGCAGCCCCCACAGCCAGAGAGTGAAAAACAATGTGAAACAGGAAAGCAGCAGCTCTGAGGAGGGCAAAGAGACAATCAAGACAGACACACGTTCTTGTTCTCAACCTGGACCATGTCAATCACTATTCTGACCTCCTGGGTTAAAGCACTGGAAGTTTTACAGGGGATGTGTTGCTGTTTTCATTTAATGCTTTGAGTACAGCTTGAATGAGCCCGCTGGAGACAGAAAGTGCTCAAACATGTTATTGTTCCACATAATAGTAATAATAAAAAAGTTCCACTATCTTGCAAAGACTGTATAGCATCAGCCTTGATTGAAACTGAAAAACATTGCATCTGTTTAGCATCTTGCAGATTTCTTCACACTGAGCATTCAAAAGAAGCGTCCTTTGAAGAATCCTTATCAACTCAAACATCAGTCTTTCATAAACTTCAAAACTGTTAAAGCTGTTCTTCCTTTGCCATCTTTATGATCTATTTGTTAAATATATTAGCTTCCTCTTCAGATGGTAACAGATTTTCTTTTAGGGGTTGAACTACAGCACAGAAAAAGTGAAAATGTTTTGACCACTGAAATTTGATATTTCACACTGCCTTGATAAAATGTCAGAAATCATCCTCATAATTTGTAATCCATCGAGGACTATTTTTGTAAAGCCTTTTTAACATGCAGTTTGCTACTGGTCTAGTAATTCCTTTGGTACTATTTCTACAAGCCTGTCAATATTTATTTCGCCACGGTTAGGTGGCTCTTCTCATAAATATGGAAAATATATGTCCATTCCCTAAATCTACATTGACAATCCATAATATTTAAATAGAATTAACATCACCCATTTAGAGTGTAGAGTGTATTCAGTGAGCCTGCTGCAGAATGCACAGGATTCAGGATAATTAGCATATGTAGCTACTCTTGCCATTTCACTCCTCTATTTATATTAGAACTCATTACTGTGCCATCATATTTCAGAAGTAGTGGTGCAGAATTTGGATTTGACAGCGATTCAGGAATGAGCCAGCCAGAAAATTACCTGTGGGGACTCACAGATCTTTCTATAATATCTGCCTACCTGGGCATCCCTCCAAGTAACTCCATTTTCATGTCACTCTAGGGTGCTGCCCACAAGTTGGAGTGCCAGCTGATCTGTATTGCAAAAATGGTACAAATTGTTTCATTCATAAGAGACAGAATTCATCCCAACAGAGTCAAAGGAGCCAAGGGAGCAGGGGCAGTCCCAGCCACCACGTGTAACCTTGCCTAGCTCAGCAGAGCTGTGTTATAAAACAGTGACTGGGCTTCCTGGACCTCTTGCCCAGGGCTCCTGGATTTATCCCCTTGTCCATAGGTGTTGGTAGGTGCAAACAGTACTGGTAAATCAAGGTAACAGAGCAAAACATGGAGTGCCATCAGAAGTTTTAGATATAAGATAGAAATTCTTTATGATGAGAGTGCTGAGGCACTGGCACAGGTTGCCCAGAGAAGCTGTGGGTGCCCCATCCCTGGAAGTGTTCAAGGCCAGGTTGGATGGAGTTCTGAATAACCTGGTCTAGTGAAAGGTGTTCCTGTCTACAGCAGGGGGTTTGACTATGGATTGTGTACAATCCACAATCGGTTTCTGGGCATAATCATAAATTAGGAGGTTCCTGATATCCAAGACCTTTCTTGTTCCATTCTCAGTCTAGGTTTGTAATTATTCATCCTTTCAGTTGTGTCTAACCATTTACAGTGCTGAACATTAAGATGAATAATGAATATCTATACCCTAACACACACACACAGACACACACACACACAGACACACACACACACACTCTCTGGAGGATTATTTCTGTACAGATCGCTTCAGATTGTGAATTAGCACAACTGAAGGAGAGGTGAACTTTCTAGTCTGGAAGTGCACACAAAGAGGGATGGGATTCTGGCTTTCAAACCAGAGAAAAATGTCTATTCAATCAGTACCTTCACAGAAGGATGCCAAGAAAATGAGGGAGGCAGAAGCTACCAGGGGATTAAGGGAAGAAGAAAGTTTCTTTTAACACTGCAGATGTTGAAGAAGGTAGACTTGAAGGTTCTTAAAAAGAAGACTTCTGTCTACTGCTTGTTCAGACTAAGATCACAGAAACAGGGCTCATTACAAGTTTATTGGAGTAAAGAAGGGTCCCAATTATTCCTAGCTTCTGTCTTCAGTTTGTTTTGTTTGACAGCACAGCTGAGAAACAGTAATATGTAGGACTTTACTTAACAATAACTCATTGAAACAGGCAGAAATATAATAGTTATCTCCACCACTGCCTGATTTTGGTGTCACTATCCTGGGGGAAAAAATATCCACTTTCTTTATTTTGTCCTACCTTATATACTTATTATGCCACAGCACTGGAGTCTTGGTAATGCTTGATCCCACACACAAGAAGTAAATATCTCCCGCTTGCCCTTCCCAAATAATCCATTTCCTTTGAAATATATATGATCTCAAATTGTATATAAGCAGTACAATTATGTTGGCCAGTTCCAGGCACAGCATCTCTTTTCCAGGATAATTCCTCTGCTGAAATGGTGGAGCATTTGTTGTTTGGGATGGAGCTGCTGAAGAGATGTACCTACACTGCAAGTCAATAGAGGACTTCACTCTTCAGTGCCATCAATCTCACAAGGACTGCATTTACTTTACAATTTCATGGAAATAATGGACTGAGATGTCTTTTGTCTGGTAGAAATTCTGTGAGAACAGCATAATAACACCTGTGAGGTGTTCAGTGCTCTCAGTGTCCTTATCTGCCTGAGTCAACTGCAGTTTCTGTCATTGAGCACTATGCAAGAACTTCATAGCATCTTAGGGTACTCATTCTGCACAAACAAATCTCAGGCTAAAGGCTTCCCCAAACACACAGAGCATCACTGATCCCCCTCATCTTCTCCTGACCAGTGACATTCCTGTGATCAGTACACGTTATTTGAAATATCAGAGAAGTCAGTCTGAGAATTTGCAAATTTCATTTAAATGAAAATCGTATAAGGAATTATAACATAGCAGGAAAACATTCAATGGAATAAGCACCTCCCTCTCTCCATTTCAGACTGAGATTTTATTCTAAATTGTGTCTTTTTTCATGCCTAGGATGCACATAGTTCTGGTGGAATGTAATTAGTGAATAAGGGTTTTTGTTAATATAGATAGCCTCAGAGTCAATGACATCTTAAGAGCATGGAAAAAAGAAAAAGTTAGGCTATCTCCCCTCATTATCATATGGCTACTGGAAAAGGCAATAGAAAATAAAAATACATAATGTATTTAAAAATTAATAATAATAAACAACCCTCCTCTGAATGGATCATGTTAAGGCACATTTTAAATCTCTGCTTTTTATTCTAGGATACTGTAGATCACCACAGACTTTTTGTTGTGGTCATCAGAGAAACGTGTCAGAAAGTCTCTTGTCCTGGAACACAGTGCTAAGACAAAAGTGTGAAGTCCGTATTTTTATGGGTTTACACTTTTCTAGCCAGTAGGCTTCCCAAAAAGGTTGGTCTTTTGTGTTTACAATTAAGTGGTACAGAAATTTTGGCATTTCTCACTATTAAAGGCACTATTGTCTTACTTTTGTGGCCTAACCGTGAACAACTTTAAAATACTTTATATCAAAATACTACTGTGTCTAGACCAAATTTAGCTCCCAAAATACGGCAGATGAAGACAGAATTCCTGACCCAAGACACAAAATTTCGTAACACCTAATGCTCACACTAAAATTCTTAAATAAAGAATATAAAAGATTACTTGTCCCCATAACAAGAATATGATAGACAAGAGTAGCACATATTGGACATTAGTACAATACACTATTGCTAATGCATTGAATTGACTAGGATGTGAATAGCTGATTAATTGTTTATCCAATTATACATTAAAATTTTTACTAAAGCTTTAAAATGATTGATTACTACACTTTTGAAATATACTGCATTCAAAATTTTGAAACTGTTAGGCATAGAAGTAGGCCCACAAATTAAATTCGCAAAAAAAAATCAATGAGGAACATTCTCATATATGTGAAATCAATCAAAATGTCCACCTTTTCAACGTTGTAAGGGGGAAAAAAGGAGTATTGATTTATCATTGCAAACTTTCATAACCATAAATCAGGATCAAAGAATGGCTGGTCCTGGATGGGATCTCTGAAGGTCATCTCATCCAACCCCTCCCGGCTCAAGCAGGGCCACCTACATCCCAGGACCTTGTCCAGGTGCCTTCCCAATGTCCCCAAGGATGGAGACACCACAGCCTGTCTAGGCAACCTGTGCCAGCTCTTGGTCACAGTGAAGAAGTGTTTCCTTGTGCTCAGAAGGAACCTCCTGTGTTTCAGTTTGTGCCACTGGCCCTGGTCCTTTGGTACTATTTCTACAAGCCTGTCAATATTTATTTCACCACACTTTGGTAGCTCTTATCAACATGGAAAATATATATCCGTTCCCTAAATCGACATTGACAATCCTGGACAGATCCTGGCTCCATCCCCTCTGCACATTCCCTTCACATATTTATTCACATCAATAGGTTCCCCCCTGATTCATCTCCACCCCAGGCTGAGCAGTCCCAGCTCTCACCCTTTCCTCATAGGATGGAGATACTCCAGTCCTTAAATCCATGCCTAAGGAAAGCACAGCACCCTTGACTGTTCAAATTTCCATCTGCATTACAAGGAACTGGCTGATTGACAAATTTGTTTACGAGGATGAAGCTGTAATAAAGTCATTCTTTACAAAGCATTTGGACCTGCTCCTTCTTACTCAAAAAGATAATTGCAAGGCCTGATGATTAATTGTTTTTTCTATTCATATAAATGGAAATTGCTAGGGTGGTTTTTTTTTCTCTTTTTAATTTTTTAAAGTGGGATGTGGACAACCTTGTGTCTAAGAGGGATCAGAAGCATAAACTTGCCAAAGCTCTCATATTGTCTAATACACTTTCTGTGTTCCAGCTAAGCTGATTGAATTTTTCTCTGTTGGTAACAGTTTGTGCAAGGAAACACCACTGTGTCCAAAGAGCAACACCAGCTTTCAAAGATTTGCTCAATTACCCTTTCAACACTCTTAAATATCTGATATTTGTATTTTATAACTAAGATCATAGACTACAAGCTTGAATTGTTATACTGTTTATTCATTCAGAGCTATACAGTTAATGAATTTCCTTTTTTATCTAGTCCCATCATGTGTCCCCCAAGGGAACTGACTGTTTAATTCCATGGCAGATAATTATTCACTGCTTGCTGTATGTTTGTTGTGGTTTTGGTTCTGGTTTTCTTCTGTTTCATTACATTTTGCAATGTTGTGTCTCATTGAAAATCCTGACGATTCCCTGAGCTGAAAGTGATGGAGCCATTGAGAGCCTCAAGGCTAAAGCTGATAAATGGATGCACCACAAGAACAAGCTACTCTGAATTTTGGTTATGAGGTGCACTTGAGAGAGAAGATATTGGTCTTTATTAAATGCCCATAAATATCATTAAATACAGACAGCCTTTTCAGGAAAATGAAAATAAGCATTTTTTTATGTCAGTTCCCTGATTGAAATACATCTAAATATTTTCCTTTTTTATATTTTAACATCCTTTTCCCTCCCTAGGGAGTTTTTTTTCCTAAAGCTGTGTTGAAATAGCCACACTGGTAAATTGAATAGATTCAAGGCATTTCTGTAATAAGGAAGGATATTTAACATGGCAAGGCTTTTCCTTGTTTTATAGCTTTAACAGGTTCCTGCTCACCAAAGCAGAGCCAGTGAAAATGAGAAGGCTGTATTGCCACTGGGCAGCATATTTAACCTCTGAAGGCTCTAGAAGAGTACAGCTGCCCCAGTTTGTGTTCTGGGAAATCCCTTCCAAAAATCCAGAGTAGGCTACATTATCCAAAGCATTGCTTATCTACTTAAATTCCTGAGTGGTCTCTAAGTGATTAAGAAACGCTTGAAAATTAAATGGAAACCCTGCAATTTGTTTTTTGGGGTTTTTTTCCTAAACATAATTTGTATACTGGTACCTTGCATTTCTTGCAGTGGATGGCATTTTCCCCTTTATTTTTCATTGCACGTGCAAGAGGAAAACCAGGTTTTTTGCTTCCTATTTCAGGTCACCTCTGGGAAGTATGGCTACTGGACAGTTTGCCCAGCTATTGAATGAAGTTAGATTTCTATATATACAGTATACCTTTATGCATCAGGCACGACTACAAAAGTAATTGCATATCACAGGCAATTACTGTGATATGGGACCATGACCAAGGGGAGTGGTCATGGTCCCAGGCCTGACACAGTTCAAAAAGTGTTTGGGCAATGCTCTCAGGAGCGTGGTGGGGCTCTTGAGGTGTCCTGTGCAGGGCCATGAGTTGGACTTCCACGATCCTTGTGGGTCCCTTCCCACTCAGAATGCTCTAGGATTCTATACGTTCCTAGAGTGAAACAGTCTTTAATCTATGCAGGGAAAGAAGCTTTGCCAAAGGCATTTGTTTTCCAAACAACTTTTGTAAAGCTTATCTATACGGGCACAGAGGCATGACAGTAAAACACACTGTGGCTGCCAGACCATGCAAACAGCACTGCAATCATTCTTACATTCCAACAGTTCTGTTTGCCCCGTGAACTCTGCTAAGAATTTACAGTTATGGTGGGCAACGGTTGGATGGATGGATGGATGGATGGATGGACGGACGGACGGACGGACAGCTAGCAGCTAATGGATAATACTCATTCATAATGGAGTTTAGACGGCATTTTAATACATCTGCAGCATGCAGAACCTGCCCCTTCCTGAAGGAAGAGAAGAAAACAATCCGGTGGCACATTGTCACAAGTCCATTGAGGTGGAACTGAATGGAATGGTATAACCGTCATGCACTGGGCAGACTGTGACAGGTTACAGACAGCTGATAAAATGAAATTAAAAAAAAGGAGCAACCTTCTTCTACTGTATTCTGCAATTAAAGCCATTAGGCAAAGGAAAGACCATTTTGATTTGCACCTTTATGATTCTAGAATTTATCTCTTCTTTGTGCTGATAAAATGGAATGTGTTATACATTTCACCATGACAAAATATAATTGATGTCATGAGCAGTTTTAAATTATTGCTTGTATAATGTATGCTTTCAGCAGAAGTGTATTTATTATTGTAAAATTTCTGAAACTTGTTTTAAATTGCCATGAAAAGCACCAGAGTGGAAGAAAAAGATTTGTCAATGACAGGACCAGTTATTTGAAAGATTTTAACTTTCAAGTCAATTTCACAATACTTTCCCATCTTCTTTTTCTTAGGGGGAAGTGGAATAAAAGGGATAAGGGAAGAGAAATACCCATTACATTTATGAAACTAGATAAAAGCAGCAAAAAGCAGAATGTTATATGTAATAGCAATAAAAATTTAGAAGCGTGTAATTTCATGAAAACAGCATCTGTAAAAAAGAGTAAGATGTAGAGAAGATTTCAATCACCAATACCAACATAAAAAAGCAAGCCTCTTCCAAACTAATTAGACAATGTTATCTTTTACATTCATAGATGTGTCTGGCAATGATGCATTATGGCTCAGGCTTAAGCACTGGATCATTAACTGAGCAGAAATGTTACATGCATTTGTGTATACAAGATTAAATGCTATACATTCCTGCAATGTTCCATGTTCTATTATATCATTTTAGCCACTCTTTTATCTCCCTGTCACTTTCAATGAGCTGTAAATTTGATAGCATGTTTACAGATATTTTTCTTTCACTGACTAAACTATCAAAAGCCTGTGTGATGATTGTATCATTTCTTTGGCCCCTTAGGATTAGAATGTGCACTGTGCAATGCTCTAAAATGCATTTGTAGGGAATGCCTACTCAACATATTCTGCACAGCTCTTTGGTCTCCCTTAGAAAGACATCCCCACACCTCCCAGACTGGTTGCTCTTGACTGCAACAGATAAAATAAGACATAAATCCATCAATCCCACATGAAATGATATTTCAGATCAGGCTGAACTGTAAAAGTACACAAGGGGAAAGAGGTAAAAAAGAGAAAATGAAAAAGCTTTTCTTAAAAGCTCCTAAATGCTCTAAGAAGTGAAGTGGGCATTTTAGAGATGATTTCCTGCATATTCTACCCGAAGTCATCACCAGAGCAGATTTCACAATCCAGTGAATTAATAGCTGTAATAGTGGATAACAGTAATACAGAATACGTTTTTTCAGCTTAATAGAAGAAAAGAATCACAGAGTATACAATGTTCTCCAAAATCAAATCAGAAATATTTACAAAACACAGAATGGAAGGGTGTTTTACCACCAATTTTAATGTTTTGTGACTTCTGAGCAACTCAGAAATGGAAAGCAGTGCCAAACAGCTACACAGAGAGCAAATGAATGCCTGTGAGACTGAGATTGTTCTACTGAGCAACCTGGTCTAGTGCATCTTGTCCCTGCCCATAGCAGAAGGTTGGAAATGGATGATCTTTATGGTCCCTTCAAACCCAAGCTATTCCATGATTTTATGGAGATTCTATTACCAACACTTTTTCACTTTGTCCCAGGATATCCTGTGGTGATGATACCAAACACATCGAGGTTCACACTTCAGTGTCTCTGCAGTAAGGAACAGTAACGCCAAATGAAAAATAAAATTATTACCCCAGGTCTCAGAAAAGCTACTTCCTAGCCCAGCCAAGCCAGTTAGAGCCTTGAGAGTGTGAATCACCATTTTCAGACACCATTACAGGAAACAAAGTACTTTTCTGCACAGATCACCTCTCTTCCCACTAGTGACTGATTACAGGACCAACCACAGCAATTCATTATCTGGAAAACAGATAACAGAAGGGTATTTAAAACACTTTAAGCTGTCTTTTTAATCAAATTTAAAGCTGTAAATTAAAGAACCAGAATTATACCACTAGGCAGATTCACAGACCACCAGAGAAGTCTCTAGAGAACACAGAGTTCGCCCTTGTTCTGGCAAAAAGCAAGACAGAAGAGGGTTTAGTGACCACTGGAAAGATTTAGAGGCTGAACTTACTGCAGAACAATTAGAAATCTGTGAAACACTAGGGAGAACAGCAGAAAATAATATCTGTCCAGTACAGGTTCAGCAAGTTAATAATAGGACAGGTACTATTTACAGGGAAAATACTTACATTTGAATATTTTCATGTGTACCAAAATATAAAGCTGTTTAATCACATTCAAATTTGCTACAGAAACAAAACTCATTGCTGCCTGCACATAAAATTTACTTTATCCAAGCTCCAGTTTCCTCTTCAGTGATTAAAATGCAATGTAAAGTATGTCTGTGCACATGCAAGACAGCTTTTTAACCTACTCCTTCTGCTTTAAAAAATACCATTTGGTCCTTTTGCAACATTTTGAAATAAATTTTTAATTTTGAAAGCCACCTGTTAGCATTATTGAACCACTGACTCTTTATTATAATCAATAAACTTTATAGGCTAACACCAGACAAGCAACAAAATAGAAGTTATTAAAATTTAACCCACCCAACAGTGCTTTCCCAGATCTTACTTTCCCTGTATGACCTGATTCAGACCTTGGCTGGGTTTTTTAATACTAAAAGGTGTTAAAAAGAATCCTACAGTCAAATAAATATATAAAATAAAATTAACTAAAATATTGTAGACCAGATTTTTGATATGTTAGACAATGTAACCAGAATACTTTTGGCATCTTCAAATATTCTCAAGACCACAAAATGAAGAAAACCAGCTGTTTATTACATATTTTTTAAAATATCCCTGTAGACCAGATAATTCTGAAGGTTTTGAGTATTAAATTATGAAAAGATGCATCAACAATTCATCACATTAAGAATTCTTTGCTGATGAGGAAATTTAGTTTTCATCCCCTTAGATTCAAGATGCAGCATCAGGGAGAGAAAAAAGTAGTGAGTTTAAAGGACATGTCTTCTGCCTCACATGAAGTATTTCAAAATATGAGCTAGCAGTGACAAACAAGGTACATTTATTTTTTATCACTGCATTTCTCTGTTATTATGAGGAGAGATGGAGAAATTATGAAGGAAAAAAAAAAGAAACAGTCAGCTCTGGAAGTGCAGACACCATTAGGAGAAACATAGGCTTTCTGCTTAATTCTTTCAAAAGTTGATGAATAAAGATTAGAAGTACAAGACTTTTTATCAATTCCAGAGGTAACACTGACGAGAAATACACAATGTAGTCTTGTTTTCTGTGACATAATTATGTTAATAGATAAACTTTCAGACCCCTTACAACAGCCTGGTGTCCGAAATACAAGACTTCAGGTCCCAGGTCAGCTGATGGAAGCAGGTCCCTGCCACAGTGGGTTGCGGTGCCTGTACCCTTCATGCACAAAGAATGGCTGCGCTTCCCAACATTGGTCCTGGGACCAATGGCTGGACTTGATGAAGTCCTGGTTGGACTTGGTGAAGCTCTGCACAGCCTGAACCTGCTTCAGTCTCTTGCCTTTCATGCCAGCCACTGAAGGATGGTGGTTCCACGTGCAGCAGGGCTGGCACCTGCCACTGGGGAACTGATCCCACCAGGGGAAGAGGGCTGGTGCTGGCACCACAGCAGGTGACAGAGACAGGCAGAGACAGAGGGATGAGGAGCAGGGTCAGGAGAGTGAGTCTCACACATACAGCAGTTTGAGCAAAAAACTGTTCCAATCCTGAACAAATCCTGAGCTGGGTTCCTCAACGACAGAGATGGCCCTGCTGCCAAGGTTTTTTTGTGCTGGGTCTGAGCAGACAGTATCAGTGAGATATCGCCCGACAGGCAGGAGGAATGATGAGGAGGACTCCATGATATCAGAAGGCTAATTAATTACTTCATTATACTATATTATTCTATGCTATATTACACTACATCTAAACTGAAAATGAACAAGAACTCAACTGCACAAAATCTTGTGACTGTCTCCTGACCGACAGTCTGGACACGCTCTTGGCCCTGATAGGCCAAGGAAACAAAAAACCATCACTTTGGGTAAACAATCTCCACATTGCATTCTGCTTTGGCACAACACAGGAGCATCAAATGAGATAAGAATTGTTTTGATCATTCTCTTCTCTGCTTCTCTCACTGCTTCTCTCAGGTTCAGAGAATGTGAATCCCACAAGACAGCACATACGAGTGAGCACATCATACATGCTCAGCCTGTGTATTGATCTGTCTGTTTCACAGTGCCACGTCAAGAGTCTTGGAAATATTCCTTGCAATGAAATACATTATGTTTTGAAGAGCACAGCTGTTTTTCCATTGCCTTGTGTTACCTATGTTTAAAACATAGCATATTCAAAACACTCTGAAATCAAGCATTTTAGAGATAGAAGTCTTAAAAGCCTAAAAGGCTATAAGAGTTTGGGAAATCATAGAAAAATCAATCCAAATGCTAGAGAATTCCTGGCTTGAGAATGTAAACTTTAAAGAATTCAGCTGTGAGAGATCTATGTTTATTCAAGGTAGGGCAGGCTATTGTGTGAACCACAAGCCTGTTTCTGTACTCCAAAGGGAACTTGAACCAAAGTAAAGTTTGGAGTGCCCCCATTTCCAGCTAAAGAAGTGAGGACTCAAAAGTAAATGCTCTGTCTAGATTTATCCAAGTAAATAGGTTCATGGATTTCTCACAACATTCATAATTCATTGGGATTTTACCATTGTCAGCAGTTCATTTTAAATGCTCTTGCCATCTTTGAAGGACCAGCCAAACAAAATCCTCTTAACTAAGAAGACAGCTGCTGTTTAATATACTTTCTAGACTAGCTAAGTGCAGCTATCTTTTTTCCCCTGTATAAACTCTAATTTCCTATAAAAACTTTCCTCAATTTACTCCTATAGGGCTTTGGGGTTGAGAAGTTTATTTGTTTTTAAAGCAGAACTTAAGTATAGGACAGATTTTCTGAGTTCACAGATCTGATGTACTGCTGCACTTTGCAAAACAAGTTATGATATTTCTGACACGTACACAAAGCAAGGCTGCACCTGTCACAAAGTTTGCAGATTCAACATTCAGCCCTAATGATTACCAGCCTTTATTACAAGATGGGAACACAGTACCTCCAGTTTCTGCTGTCATAAATGCTGAGTAATCTCACTGTACATTTTCTGATTTACATACTCACAACAGTGCATGTAATCGTACTTTGATTAAAACCATCAGTGTAGCACAGAAGCCAGGCTGTTCTGATTTCTACCAGACACAAATCTCTTTATAATACACTGCAGTAATACCAATATAATCCTGAATAGCAATGAACTGGCAAAAAACAGGGAGAGAAGTTTGCAAACACCAGAGCTTTATGACTTTATTTCTATGCAACAATCTTTTTTTTCCCAAAAAAGAAAAAAGCACAAAATGACAAGAACTAATGTTCCACATAGCGCAACTCCTTTTCTAAAGCAGCAGTCACTCAAGGCATTTAAATGTACATGGCAAGGAGCAATTATAAATTGCTATCTTCCCAAATCAAGGCAGTTAGTGTTTAAAGGCCATCCTCACTAGAAATTGCACCGACCTATTACCTTTAACAGTCTCTCCAAGACCTAGCCAAGTTTTGGGTGCACTGACCTATAAAACAAGACACATAACTTCTGTACTGTGAGGAGATAAAATAGGAAATTAGATTTCTTTTAGTTGGCTATCGTTTAAAACAGGTAAAGGAAGAAGGTGCTTTAGCCTTTATTTCACTGGAATTCATTGACTGTTTTTGTGTGGAGCCAATAAGGAGGAATTTGAGCCTTTCATCCAACATATTTATTTCTAGTGCTACTAGCACTGTGGTATCCGTGCAGATTTCCAATCACATTTCATCATGTACATTCCCCACTAAAAATATTAGCATTCAATGACATTGCATGCCTTTGAAAGAGCTTATTTGAGATTTACACAAAGGATTTTCAAAAGAAGACTCCTAGTTAGCTAGAATTTAATTCAAGTATTTGGGCCTGATTCAGAGTTTCCTGTGGATTATTTGAAGTAACATTGCTGTGCACTGCTGAATCAGTGTATGTGGGCCTTTGTGTAAATGACAATCAGCCTCATATTTTGCCTAATGATGTGTTTATTACACGTTGCCTTCTGACTCTGTACATTTCTATATTGAACAAAGAGGCTTCCTGCTTCTTGCTTTTAATCCAGTGAGAGAAGCAATATGTGAAGACATGAAAACCGCTTATGAAAAATTAAACAACTGCAGCTTTTTATGACAAATAACATGTTACAGCTGAAAAGCAGGTACATGGCATGACTTTTGCTTCACTGACATGCATTTCCAGTGCCATATGCTGCAGATGGTTGCTGAACATGCTGCTTCCTTTCAGGACATTACCTTGTTTTGATGGCAAACATGACTTGACAGATGCCTCAGCAGAGGAATTGAATGATATCTGACCTTTTTGTGATATGTCATTTCTAGAAAGCCTTGCTGCAGGTGCTCCATCATGGGACACATAACAGAGATACACACCAGAGAATGACATGATGCAAAGCCTTTTATCTGCTTTCTGACTCTCCTGCATTATATTTGTTTTAGAGCATGTCATCTACTGGCCTTTGTAAAATGGGAAAGAGATGTTTAACAGTGAACTATGACCACACACCTTAACCCAGGCTTAAGTGCTAGGCATAAGGAAAATTAAACACACTCTTTAGATTATGCCTCCACTATTCACACCCTGAAACAGATTATTTCTTCTCTGGGGGACATCTCTGCCTTTCTTAAAATCAAATTACACAGCTATGAAGAAGTTCAGGACTAAAAGAATAAGATCACTCTTGTTGTTAGCTCAGTACACATTGGCCTAATTTCTGTTCACACCATGTATAAATTCAAGGCATGGAAAAAAGCATAATTACAGGTTTTGTTTTACCATGGAAAATAGATAATTATGGGTAATTCATGCCTCAATTAAGCTGAGGATAATTGGTACTCAAAGTAAGAAACACTGCCTGGAGATTATGGGGTAATCCGAAAGGAAGTTACACAATTTATTCTAGTGCACTCAATTTACTGGTTATTTGCTATACATATGCTTTGATCAAAGACTAAAATATTCAAGAAAGTGTGGCACACCTTTATTACATTTAGAAACCGAGATAGAGGAAAACAGTCCAAGAGACAACAGCTCTTCCAGAATTTTGAGGTCCCAACCTATTTCTTTAATCTACAAAAGTGTCAAATTAAGTGCATCAACCCAACTGTAAAAGTGCTCCTGACAACAGTATAAAAAAAAAAAAAAGGATTTGCTGACTTAAAAGCAGGCCTTGTAAACTTTCAGGTTCAGGAAGCCCAGCCTACCTATCTCTAGACATGAGTGTGTAACGTGGTCCACCAGCTCTACTCCCATCAAAAACCACAATGGGACGTATGAGGAAATTGAGCCATGGGTTGGTAGCTGGCATGGAACACTTGCCAGGGCTGGCATTACAGAGTGACAGGTATTTCAGCTCTGGAGCAGAAATACCAGAGAAGAAGGCACACACAGATTTAGCCTACAAAAAATACCTACATGAGCCCTGGAATGAGTCATTCCAGTTATAAAAAAGCAGCATTAGTCAAGCCTGTCCTGAGGGTTTAAGCTAAATTATTTAGAAATGTCTCTTATGTCAACAAAACAGAAAAGTGATTACTTCCAGCCTTTGAAAATATGAGATAAGGAGCGAAAAAAGAAAAAGGAAAAAAAAGGCATAAACTCCAATGGCTTTGCTGAAAACAGACTGCAGAAAATACATACTGAAAAAAAAAAATCCAATATGCTTTTCTCTGACCACAATCTCATTTGTGCAAATCAAATCCTGTGAGTATGGCCTGTATTCACTCCTTTTGATGAGCAATTTCAATTCTTGTAGAGAGTAGTTGAAGGAAAGTCTCTCAAGCTTTTTGCAAAAAGGTGTTTATGATAGAGCCTTTTAAAATGAGGGGTTTCACTGTTACTCAGAAGAAAAACATTTGAAATACAAGCCTGTTATACTGGTGTTATTACTACTGTTTGTTTTTTAAAGAAAGGTTGGACCTGGATACATTCCATGCTGTGTAGTCCACTTGAACACACATTCATCTGTCTGCCAGAGATGGAAGTTACTCTGTGGGAATGGCTCCCACTGACAAAATGGCTTAAACACCAGAGGGTAAGAAAGGCTAGGCAGTGTAAGGAGTGTGAGAGACTTCAACACCCAGAATTTCAAGCATGTAGAGTGTGGGGAGCCCCTAACTTGGTGAGGGTGTGCTCAGAGCTTTTGGGGATTAGCCACAGAAAGGATGCATAGAAATTTCTAGGCATTACTTAACATGGCCTGAATATTAAAAATTGCAGTGCATTGGCTGAATTGGTGATATCAATACTTAGAGTCTCATGATTGCTGGTTAAATATGTGTCATTAATAAGTCAATAAACTGCTTTGGTACTGATCTGATTAAAAGGATTTTAACTGAGCAGTTTTAGCCTATGGTGATATTCACATGTTACCCAGAAATCAAGCAGCATCTCATGAAACTCTTAGGATGTGGGACAAAACCCTTTCTACCCTTTCACTGGCTGCCAGTGAAAGGGTAGAAACATGTGGATGTTCCAGGCCAGATGGGAATGTCTATGCTCATTTTGGCTGGGTACAGTACATTTTCCCCAGAGTAGCTGTGCTTTGGATTCATGCTGATAACACAGAGATGTTTTTGTTATCACTGAGCAGAGTCTGCACAAGACAAGACTTTTTCTGCCCCTCACACCACCCCACCAGCAAGTGAGACTGGAGGTGCACAAGGAGTTGGCAGCTGGGACAGCTGAGCCCATCTGACCACAGGAGTATGATAGCTAAAGAGAATTAAACCAGGAGGGATAGAAGCAGTTTCTCATCAGTTGGCCTCAGGAACTGGACTGTCATGTTTTTCAGCCATGTTTAACTTACCAGTATAAAAAGAACCCCCACTATTAAGAGAGAAAAAAACTCTTAACAGCATTAAGGTAAACTTTCAGATCAAGAATTTTTGCCCCTTATTCTTGGAGGCAATCAAGAGCTAAATGTAATTTTCACCTGTCTGACAGGGAATTACAAATCTCTCCAAGTGCAGAAAATTGTGTTTCATGGGGCTGCTCTTGGTCTCCCACACAGATGGAAAACCCCAAAGGATCTGGTGAAAGAACAGCCTGCAGACTGTGGAACCAATCCCAGAAGGAAACTTGTTATATTTAATTAGCCTCATGGTCGTATTGAGAGAATTAACAATATTTTAATAAATTGCCATTGTACTCATGCTGTTTCAAAATGATAATATACAGCACCCTAAGTTCTACCTGAGAAGAGACCCTCGATAAAGAAGACTCATTAACAACACTGCTGCAGAAGTACAGTGGCCTTTAATTATAAAACCACATGCAGTCTTCTGACAGTTTGCTATACACATGGAAAACCAAGGATTTACATTTTTCTTTTTCAGCCTAAATTTCAAGGCAGGTTTTGCTGGTGCACATGGTAAGTACACTGTGTATTCAGAAACTGTTGTTAATGTGTCTCCATTAAAATGACAGCATACATCACCTGTGATGTCTTGCTCCCTAGGGTACCCACTTGGCTCTTCTCAATCCCCTCTATGTATGAAAATTAAAAGTTGATAAAAACAGGTTTTCAGGTTTCCACAAAGATGAAGGAAACCTAAGCAGGAAGCACTGGGGTTAATAATAAAAATCCTCATACTTTTACTCTGGAACATGCCAAAATAAATGGTTATTGCTTCAGTGTAGCAAATGGCACTGTTATGGAGTATTTATGCAGTTTCCTGCAACACAGAGAATTTCTTGAAAGAAATTAACTTCACAAACTGATCTATGTTGCTCATACATTACTGCAGGATCTCAGAGGAAGCAATATTTCACAAGTCTGTATGATATTAATAAATTGTTGTTTTCTATCCCTTCTTATTGCCTTTTTTTTCTCCTATACAAAACAAGAAGAAATAGAACTGCCTGAAATAGCCTAAAATCATCATCCAGGAGATCCAAGAGACAGTTGTGTGACAGCTGTGTGATGGAGCAGCCTGTACATCACAGGGCCAGAAGTGCTGTTGACAGTGCCAGCACCTCTGCCACAGCCCTTGTGTGAATAATGTAGAGCTCCCCTTCTGTGCCTAAGCCAAGGAAAAATAAAAGGTGGTGTTTGGGGGAGAACACCTGTGATCAGCTGCAGCAAATACTGCCCCCCAAGCCAGCTGTGCCACCCAGACACTCCTGAATGGCAGTGCTGGTTTTTGACAGCAAAATATTCTGTGTGGTTGTGCACGTGGGTGATAAGCAGAGGCATTTGTTCTGTTTGCCAATAAAAGTTTTGTTCTCACCCCTGGCACCCCACAGTGAGGTGTGCACTGCCAATCTGAATTCAGCTGGGGTGGCTTGGACTCAAGGAGCGCAGCTGTTTTGGCCTGTGCTAAATAAAGAAGAGAAAGAAAGGCATTCTTGAGTAAGGCACTCTTTGCCCATTTATATTTTCTTGTAAAAAAATATGAGTTGAGCTAGAATATTCTAGTCCCTCACTTCTCTAAAATCATTAGCAATTATTATCCACCATGACTTTGGCACTATGAACTGAACTAAAGACCTGAGGGAGAATCTAGGGAAAAAAAAATATTTTGGCATGTATATATTTCCCATCCAACAACTTAGTTTCATTTTGAGAAAGGCAGTTGTCTCCAGGCTTCTACAAAGAGATTCCATCCACACATCTGAGTGTGCTGAGGGCAGGGCATAGGACAGACCATTAGAGAAAAAAATCAGGGACAGATAAACAAACAGGGAATTGGTGTCATTCAAAGAACAATTCCTTTTTCTCTGGAAGAGCTTGTAGGCAAAAAACTCACACACACACAGCACTTTCCTGTCCATCTATGAGACAGGTAACAGCAGTAATCTGATATCTCTGACAGAGTAACTGCTGAAAACATCTTAAATGCCCTGATGACAGCTCAGGCTGGCTTTCAGGTATCTCCTAAGATAGAGATGAATGCTTTTTGTTGTCTCCCTCAGCTAATTTTTCCCATAAAGTCATCACTCCTGCAGCCCTGTGATATTTAACAGCTTGCAAATTACCTGAATGCTGGACAATTTGTACCTCACCTTGCACTGTTGCAAAGACAGTGGATAATCTCAATTATCTTGGATTATTGCACACCACGTGGGAAGTCAGGACAGAGCTCCTGCTTGGCCCAGGAGGAAAACTGAGTCCCTCACACCTCAGCACACCATCAGTTTGGATCTCTGGTACCAGGCACTGGGGCGGTGGGGCTGGTGAGCCCAGAGCTTGCTGGGCACCACTGCCTCCCAACAGTGATCTGCCCAGGAAAATCACACTGAGCTTCTCGTGGATCTGGCTGTCAAGTTTCTAAAAAAAGCCTTTATCTTTAAAAACAAAACAACAAAAAAAACCCCAAAAGACTTGAAAAAGCATGGCACTCAGCCTTCAGTGTCTCATACAGATATATTGAATGGAAAGAAAATCTTTTTTAATAGAGACCACTTTCTTTTTGTTGTCCGGCTTAAGGGTCTTCACTTTGAGAAAACAGTAAGGCCCAAGCCTTCAACAGCAATTACTGGATTATTCTGCTGGTGTCATTCAAAATAAACCAAAAAAAAACCCCAAACAATGGCATAGTTTTTGGCTACATGTTTTATAACGTGCAAACCCCAGAAATTCCTGTAAACAAATACAATGCAGTGCTTTTTGGCCATGAAAAGGTATTCAACTTTAGGATCTTTCCTATCTTAATGACTTCTGATGGGTTATTTTTGTTTTCATCGTGCCATTAATAAGAAGTGCTAACTCTTTAGCTCTAATTAGACCACTATCATAGAGCCCATTAATAATTCAATGCCCCCTTTATCTATTCCCTTCCCCTCCAGAGCTCTTCAATCAGGGCTTATGCAGCAGGTTGCATTTGCTCTGAAAATCCATTAGCCTTCTGCCTCACTTGTGGGCTTTCCAAGGGACATAAATGGATAGATACATAATTTTATTTATTTATTTATTTGTGTGCTTCTGCTTTTAGGCTAGATGTAAAACAATGGTGGCAGTGGTGGGGAGTGGGAAGAAGGGGTGCATAATCATCTCTGGTGTCACAGCCTTACGGCTTAATTTGTCATCTTATTTTTCCACATGCAAGATTCTGACAGCATTGATCACCTGAATCTGTTAAACAATTTTTTCATGAGGCTGACACACTGCCCCAGTGCTTGCATCTATCAACATCTGCCTGATTTATTGGCTTAATAACTGAAAATCATTTGGTAGCCCAGCTCTATTTTGCCTGAACACTGACCTGTGACCTTAATTTGCTGCCTTTTGAGTTTCTTTGTTCTCCCATAACAGGTAGCTCACTAATCAGCAGAAACAGCTCTATAAACTTAGATAAATATTTAACTGAGATCTAGGAATATAAATGTTTAAATTATTCTTCTTGAAAAAGTATAAATAACCCAGACTAAACAGAACTACTGAAATCAAAGGCATGCTTGCAGAAAGGATGGGATTTGGCACACTTTAAATATTTCATGTCTTTCCCTGTTCCCATTTCAAAATATTGACAAACAG
This sequence comes from Geospiza fortis, assembly GCF_000277835.1. Taxonomy (NCBI): domain Eukaryota; kingdom Metazoa; phylum Chordata; class Aves; order Passeriformes; family Thraupidae; genus Geospiza; species Geospiza fortis. The sequence goes on along the minus strand of NW_005054432.1, from coordinate 1,461,407 downwards.
CTGTTATGAATTTCTGAAATAAATAAACACTTCTCTCACTGCTAAGTCTTTATAACAAAATCCAGAAAGCAAACACAGTGTTTTTTTTTCTTTGAGGTACCAGAGATAAGACTAATTGCAATAAGGTGGTGACAGTTACTTTCTTTGAGGTACCAGAGATAAGACTAGTTAGAATTGGTAATCTCACATTATGGCAAAAGTTGAGTAGTTTAGCACAACAAAACCTAATTTAGAGCATGTCCTTACATTTTATGGTTTAATGAAAACCAGCAAAAATACTTTATTGTAAGAACATTTCCAACCTTCCCAGGTCTCCACCCACTGATAAGCATGCACATTAAACCCACAGATTTTTAAAGGAAATGCATTAGTTTAGGACTTCCTTTGAAAGTTTATATGACCACAAAACACATTCACCTATTTATTTTTTTTTTTTGCCAAACAACACACTGGCATTCAGGATTCTTAGACATGCCTATGAAACACCTGTATCTAATGTTGAGATGTGACTTCCCAGTCAGAAATTGTACTCATTTAGTGAAAAGAAAGGCAGCAGTTTTCTTCAGTCATTAGGGAAATGATGACAAGTGTTTGGCAGTGCTTGGAAAAGCATTCTGTGGAGAATGGCTGGAGAACCTGATTTATAGGGTGGGGATGAATGGGGAGAATAAGCACTCTGGAACTGCTTCCTCTCAGACTTGTTTCTTCCCACCTCCCATTTTCCTGCCTCCTGAGCCACACTCAGAGTGGGGCACAGCACAAAACAGCCTGGATGATAAAGCAGGGACTCAACACCTTCATTAGCAATAGGAAAGAAGAGCTTTTTCCCCCATGCCAATTTGGCAGAGTAGCAGAACCCTTCTTGTCGTGACAGAAGACTTAAGAGAACTTGCAGAAGTCCATGGAAGTCTGTTTTGTTGGGAGGAAAGACAGCAATGTAGTTTTAAAGAGGGGAGCCAAGTTGACAATACCAGAGCAAGAATTAAGGAATAAGTCACTTATGGGACCATGAAGACTATGTGGCAAATTTAACCCTCCAGCATATAGGTAATCTTTGAAATAACTGTAAAACTAAGAGGAAAAACCATCTTTAATTTTAAGACAAGACCAAATTCTTGTAAATCACCCAGGAAGAAAATATTAGGTTCTTACACATGTTTTCATATTAACAATACAAAATTTCTCCTCCAACAACTTCAGAGATCTTAGAACAGGCAAAATAGCAATTTGCTCAATTATTCCTGTAAACTGGGATTTCTGTCTTAAAGCATGCCTACATCCACTTCAAAGGTTTGATGAGCTTGACAACAATAGCCACTATTTTAAATATATTGAACATCCTTCCAGCACTGCATTCAGTGCTTCAATTTCTATTTAATTTTGATTATAAAAGTATGAGAAGGAAATAACAAAGCCTAGCCTGTGTAGATTATCAAAGCAAGCAGTGATCTTCTTGGCTGTGGGTTACTACTACAGCCAGCAGACCTGAACACGCTTTTCCTCCCCATGGAAGGCTGGCTGGCCCACAGGTCAGTGCTCAAGTCTAGGCAGTCATTTGTTATGGTATTTAAACAGGAAAAGAAACACTCTTCTAACAGTGTCTCTTCAAAATTCTTCCTATAGCTAATTTCTGTAATATACAAGTATCGTGTTCCTGGCCTGTTGTCAGTCAAATTAAGAGCATGTTATAAAATGCCTGTCATCTAGACTGCAAAAATAAGGGAAAACATCTTGATTTGCTTCTTTTTGTTTATGTCAATTGTGTGCATAATACTTGAAGGTTAATAGTGTGACAATGATGGACCAAACCATGCAAAGAATATCTTTCTAAGAGTGGACAATTTCCCTGTGAAATGGATTGGAAAGAATGTGATAGTGTACAGAAGACTATATTAAAATTATGGCCCTTCAATCTGATGAAGAGTGGAAACGTTACTTGCTCAAAGGCACCGTTAAAATTAGAAACTTCTATCTATACATTGTCTTGAAAACTGCTGTAGACCTCTGCACACATGCTCACGTGGATATTATGGTTTGGGAACTTGGCTATAGCTCACTTGTACGCTCTGCTTAGACAAGAACCCATAAGAAGAAGAATCTGAATTCTTGCACTGGGAATGCTGCAGTCATTCAAGCACAGCTCGTAAACAACAAGAACAGCAACAAAAAACCCTGTGTCAAATAAGTTTCCCTGCAGGATTGTCTTTCTTAATAATAGTGCTCTTAGCCAATGAAACTTCTAAAACTTAAATGACAAAATATTGCTGCAAGATAATCTTAATTGAGATCTCAACCTCTGCACAGTTCTTCTGTACTTAATGGAATCGGAACTATTTTAAGATCAATTAGCAATTATAAGAAGTATTTTGCTCCCCTAAGGCTAATATTTTCTGCAAAAAAGTCCAGGTATTTTCGAGAAGGTTCAAGGAGTTTTAATGTGGCAATGTTGAAAGAAACTTTGTGGGTTTCTCTATTCCAGTGCATCTCCACTTTCATAAGAGTTCTCCACATATGTAACTGAGAAATGACAGAAGCTTTATCCTCCTCCTGAATATATAATTACATCTTTCTAAATATATCAAAATGAAATTAGGTTCTTCAAATGCAGAGGCTTTCTCAGGGTAACATTTTTCTCTAATTTCTACAATAACACACCATTCTACCAGTTGGCTGATAAACTCTTACATTAAATCTTCAAAGACTCTGCTCCTCATATTATGAAAATTGAGGTGAAGGTTCAAACTTGAATGTATGAAGATTTTTTACTATCAACCAAATGCCAAAACAAACTATCATTGTTATTTACTAGAAAATGCATTAGCTGTTGGTCTTTGGAGAAAAGGAACCCACATTACTCAAGACATTCCACTGCAGAAGCAGACATTTTTAAGCAGGGATATTTGTGGGCAGCTGCAAAGAGAAGCCTTGCTGCTGCTGGACACAGAAGCAGGAGTAAATTCCAAACAGACATGCAGGGTTCTACAATTCTAGTTCAACATTGCCTAGGACAGTCATAATATTAATCATCTGGAAGCGGCCCTAAGGCCAGTTGAGCACTAATGCTGACAGAGAAATCAATTGAGGAAACATTCAGATGAATTTTAAATTCTATAAAGAAATGCAATAAAAATAAAATAAAAAAAAACAACACCAAAACAGAAAAAAAAAAAAAAAAAAAAAAAAAAAAAAAAAAAACAAAAAAAAACCAACCCAAAATAAAACCAAACACATTCAAGCTGTAACACAAACCTAGGAACTTCATCTGGGGTTTCGCAAAAGAAAGTATCCCAAAATGTTGCAAAAACAGTATTAAAAGATAGGAAGAAGGAGATTTTTTTTTCCTTTTTCTTGGGCCATCAGCTGAAATTGAGGCAGACTTAAAAGGTGGCATTAAAAGTTCAAAGGAATCCAGACGCAGTGCCCAGAGCTCAGAGTCCCATCAGCTGCATTCCCCTAAGGCACCCACCATGGAGAGATGACAGAAGTGCTTGTTTCATCAGGTGCTGAAGGGAACCAGAGTAAAACCTCATCTTATGCTGTAAATGGCTTCTTCAAGGGGTGCCTACACTTACAGGCTTTGCCAAACATACTGAGTATCAAAAGTGCTTACAAAGAGAAGGATGGCTGTGCTTTGCAAGATTAACAGAGATGAACATATTCCAAGTGCTGTGGGGAAAAGAAGGTGGGGAGAGAAGGGAGCAGTGTGGAGAGGATGAGCCAGAGAGCAGTTTAGAATAAATATATAAAGCATAAGAAGAAACATGAACTGTATGTGAAATAGGAAATCCTAATCAATAATTTAGGAAGGAGGGAATTGTGATCAGGGCAATGCAGCTGATAATGATGTCAACAATTCGGATGTGCAGAAAGGGAGAACATTTAGAGCAGTGAAGAAGAAATTAAAACGTACTGTAAGAAGTGCTGAGATTTCAGCAGCAAAGATATAAAATAATAAGAGGGAAAATGACAGGAGGTTGTGGTAAAACAAGCAGAACAACCTGAGGTTTTAGCTGAAGCTGAGTGAACAATAGTCATAAGACTTCTTAGCTTTAGCTCATTACTGATTTTGCACTCAGAAAGGACCAAATTTTACTTAAACAAAAACAATGTCGTTTTCAGTATAAAAAGGAGCCATGAAGTATCCATAACTAGTTTTCAGAGACCAGAAAGAAGAAAATCTTTTGTGTATTGATACCTGGGGGCTGTATCACTTACAGACAGATTACAGTGATCCCAGGGCAGTGCATATCACACTTTGTTTCCTATGCTTCCTTCCAAGTAAAACCTAACTTTTATGGTGGCTTAGCCCAATGTGAGGGTAATAACATGAAGACTTTCTAAAACACTCCATTAAGTAAGCCCAAAGGCCAATGCATAAAAGAGCTGATGTTCCCAAACCATTCAATGTGCTTGGGCCGTTTACAAATGATGTGCAAAACACAGCACAAATGACATAAAATCAGTGAGTGCTGTGCCCTCGGCACAGACCCTTCCCCTTCTTCCTCCCCAAGCACCTCCAGGAATAAACTGAGAAGCAATAAAAGCAAAGTCATTTCTGAGCTTCTATAGACTGAGGCAGACATTTTTATCTTCTTTTTTTTTTTAACAATTCTATTTTAGCGTATGAAATACAATAGATTTAATGAATTCCTTTTTCGCCCACAAATACAGAAACTTACATAACTTAACAAGCTGTATAACTATTTTATTGCACATACATTGTCTTACTGAGACACTTTTCTTTTCCTGCTCTAGCATATTGGACTGTGTAATTCCCTTTACAGTCTGCCTAGGAAAATTCCTCCTTACTAGAAGTTACTGACCATATGTATATGGGGAGTGGAAAACCAGACACAAAGACATGTGGCAGAGACAATGAAAATATAGGCTTTTCTGTGGGATTCAGAAGAGACCACATAGGCTTTTACAACCTAAAAGGCTGCTAAAAGTTACAGGACTGAAAGTAAAGCTGAAGGAAAGGATTTTCTCCGAAAGGAAACAGCAAGCAGGGAGATAATTTTTTGCTAAATCTTCGATTTTAGTTGATTTTGTTTCACCCAGATCTGGATTTCTGTGTTTGAAAAATTCACAGGTTTATTTTTTTTTTAAAGTAAAATATTAACTAGAGTTTGAAAAAGTTTCTTAGGTGTTTTTGGAATGCTTCTTTTAGGAAAAAATATACAAGGTGAGTCCACCTGACAGCCTTGTCAGAGCATCCCAAGCTTTGGCAGCAGCAGCAAGTGATGCAATCTGAGGGAGCAGATTTGCAGGGCACAGCTGACAGCTGGGCATGGTAAGACTGGCTCCAGCCTGGTCACACAAACCAAGTACCCCCAGTCACTGGAGCAATCAGGGGTGCTCCAGGACTGTGTCATCCAGTTCGTTTCCATCCAAAGGAATGCTGGTTTACCTGCCCTGGAAACAACTGCACAAAGCAAATAAAAAACTGGCAAATCAGATACCAGAAAAAGAAAAGCAAAAGCAACAAGTAAAAGAAAGTTCAAACTGCAAACATACAAATCCCAAGTGCTTTTGGTATGTAATTAGCAAGAAATAAAAGGAAATTACTATAAAAGCCCAGCAAATACAATCTGGTTTTGAATGCATCTTGGAAATAAGATTGAAGCATTTCCATCACCTATAACTTTTAGTGGAAGAAACTCTCAAAAAACATCAAGAGAAAGAATAATGTCAAAACTTTATAAGTAACGTTAGCTTTTCAATTAGTGCTGATTATTGTACTGTTTGCATGTGATGGGAAGCAAGGCAAACATCCAGAATGGGCGTTGACCAGCACTGATGCAAAGTCCACACTGTCTCATTGCTTAAATAATTCATTTTCTGCTTTCAAAATGAGATGAAGTGACAAACTAGACCCATTTCTTGCCATGCTCTATTTAGTTCATCACAAATTTTTACCAGCTAGAGTAGTCCACAAGACTGGGATGAAAAAAGCACTTTAAAAAAAAAAGACTTTCAGTATTCCCACAGAAGTCTCACAATGAATGCAAACAGATTACAGATTAAATCAAAATCTTTGGAGAGTCAAATTTGTTTTATTTATTATGTAATGCTTGTAAAGATACAAGCTAATTTATGTGATGCACAGGTAAAGTAGGATTGATAAACATGGTAAAGGCTGACCCCTGAATACTCCTTTTCTGTTGTAAATAAACAAAATTTCAAGCACATCACTTCCCTCTGAATGGAGGAAACTGATCAGAGAGCCAAAGTAAGATGGTTATGCCTTACAGCATCTGACAAACCACTTCTCACAGACCACAGCTAGCAGCAGTCCTAACACACTTTATTTAAAGTCAGTTTGTAAGAGGGGTAATCTTACCACAAGTATTAGAGATGTGTGACAAGACAGATATATTCTTGACTACCTTATATTCCTTTATATAAAAATCTAAAAATAAACCCCGAGCATAATGCACACGCCTCTCTGTGTGCATTATTGGATCTCCTTTGTGAATAATGCATTTTCCCTGAGTAATTTCAGTTTATGCCATCAGTGGGGCATAATTGAATTGGGACCTGGATTACCCTGCAATGCTTGCAAGGAATCAGCATTAGGTTTCTTCACCTTTTCTCATCTTTTCACATGATATGACATGCCCTTGTACTGTCTGAAACAATAAATAAAACACTGTGAGTACTAGTACAGCACCAGAAGTCCTTCAATTTTGTCTAAGTTTTGACATTTCTTCTCTCTTTGCTGCAGTTAGTACCACTGAAACCTGCAATATCTCCATTGGAAGGGTAGTTGCATCAATAGAGAAAACTGCTTCTATTTTGAAACTTACTTTTATGTGATTGCCCTACACATCTTCATCACAGCAGAACAGAAAAAATGAAGCCAGACCAAGCAATTCTGGCAGTCACTGAGGATACATCTGAACTGACAAGAAGTTGCAGCTGTGGTTTATTGTCCCTTGTTTGAGCCCTCTAAGGAATCAGTGGCTCCCCACTGGCACTGTCACACTCAAGGTGGAGGAGCAGACTCAGATCTAATGTTGTCCTTCTGCTGGCACTGTAGTGGTTGCTGTACTCAAGTACAATATTGAACTTGTGTTGACATCCTACAGAAACTACATATCTTGGAGCTCTGAGGAACACACCCTGTTTCAAACCTCCACACCACCTAATAATCTATATTTCCTCTACAAAAATATTAATAATATATACCACTATTTACAGTTTTCTGGAAGTTTTCTATAGGTTTTTTTTTTATCTGGGGGAAGGGGGGGGTGCTGTTTTTTGGGGTTTTTTTTGGATTTTTTTTTTTTTTTGAATGTGCTTACTTCTGACAAGAAACATTCAACTTTCCTAATTTGAATTAATAGCTACTTTACACTCATTTTTGAGAAATGTTTACCTTGGAAAATTTATGCATCTCTTTCCAGTAATTTGTAATTGGCATACACGTTGTGAGAGAGATTTTTTCTCTTCACTAAATGGGTAAAGACACTCAAGAATGGTCTTGTTCAGGGAAAGTCTGTATCCTCAATGAAGGGCTATAAATAAACCTTAATATAGGTTTATTTATAGTCTGAAAATACACTTTTAACATGTAGTTACTGAAAATCACTTCATTAGCAAAAGGAATCAAAATCCAACCTGCCAAATTCAACCACTGCCTTTAATTTTGAGAGTCAGATAACAGACCCCATATGACAGAGCTGTTCAATAGACCTAGACAACCTCACGTTCACCACCAGCCTAGAAAAAAACTATAATAAAACACTCTGCAACTGTGGGATGCAGCAACATAATGATGAATCACACCTTCAAAAGGAAAACCTGTGAAAATAGAACGGGGAACTGTAAGAAAGCAGAAATTTGGTTGGTTTTGGGTATTTTTGTAGTTGCAACTATTGATGGCTGCAAGTCTAGTGCCTTGTACCATAAACAGATTTATAAACCTTGCAGAGTGATCATACCAAGAAAAGCTTTGTAAAATTTCTTGGATTAGTAAAGTGTGTCAGGCAGCCTCACCCATAAAGTGGATAATAAATAAAAATGTCAGTCATCCATCAGACCAATAACTACTGGCACAATGTACTTCACAGATCCATTATATGCACAGAAACACAAACAATTCTCAGTGGATTTACAAAGCTGAACTTTGAAATTGTCTCCCTTTTCCTCCTCTGCACATACAACACCCCTTTACATTTTTTAACATATTTACTTGATAAACTACTCAGGCTGAAGTTTTTATCTTCAACAAATGCCATGGAAGACGAGGCTGCCAGTGCCAAAGAGCAGAAAGTGGGGCACCCTGCCCAGCTCCCAGGCAGCAAAGGGCCCCTACAGCAGCACCAAATCTCAGACAATAGCCTGGCAGCACCATCCACACTCCCCTTCAGAGGGAGCTCTGCGAGCCACCAAATCAAATTACCCAAAGGTGCTCATTGAGATTCAGGCAGGAGTTGTAATTGCTTAATCTCATGTCATTATTACCATTAACTAGTCGCTCTAACATGAAATTTCCTCTCCTTTCTCCTGTTTGCACTCCTCAGGCGGGTGCTGGCTGTTATCGAGCCTTGTCACATCGTGGCCAAAATGTGTCTGTCTAAAGGCTCTTTGAACCTTTGTCTTTCAAAGGAATCCCATTAGCTCTGCCACCAGTCACACTGCTGTGATCTTGCAGTTTGTCAATAACTTCTTGATAACAAGCTGTAGTGCTGAGGCATTTGAACTTGGATGCTGCCCACAAGCTCTCAGAAAAACAGAAAGAAAGGAAAAAGGCAGCAGGATGCAGCAGGATTCCTTCCTTCAGCCCAAGCAGCCAGCACTGTCCATTAGAGGGGAAGGCAGTGGATTAATGAGAACAAGAAAGACGCTTCAGGGATTAAGAGGTCTTTGCATGACGATAAACCAATATTTCAGAGCCACTTTGGAAGGTTTTTTTCCAGAAAGGGGACCTGGCCTAAAGTTTCCAGTCAAATAGCAGTACATAAGAACATATGTTACTATAACACTGTACTTTTACCTTCATTAAAAGCATTGCTGGAACATTGCTACTTTTTTTTTTTCCTCCCTGAATATTTTAAAAAGGCAAACTTAGAAACTCGGCTAAAAATGGAGCAATAGAAGATCACCTGCAATGCCTCAATGCTCTTCCTGTACACCTTGAGGCTCCCAGGAGAGAGGAGAAATCCCTTTCCCTGCACCTGGTTCACCTGATGTGGCACAGACCAGCCAGAACAACCTGTTTTCCTCCTGGCTCTGCAGCCAGCCACCCTTAATGAGGAGCAACCACCATACCCTGCTCACAAAGAAAACAGATGCCATCTGCTACACACACTGTAAATCTTCCTTGGATTGCTTGTACCACTTAGGATAACTAATTAAAAACCAGTCAGGATAATTATTTTAAAACCAATGATTTCTAAACAATTGTTTTAAAATCACACAAATGAATTGCCATCTTAAGCAGACATAAAATTTTGGAATCTGTGAATACATGTAAATGTTTTTATATCAACCAGTTAAGTTCTTGGGTTTTCTTAATTATGTAAGAGATGTTTCATCTGAAAAAAAATTTATTAATTATTAGTAACCTCTTTTTTCCCTGTAAATGGAAACTGATAATTTTTAATTGATCACAATACTTTGTATAAAAGAGGACACAACCTAAAAAAACCTGCCAGAGAGGTAGCTCTGCTCTAGGCACACAGTAAAATAAAAAGCACATGCATTATGCCTGATAAACTTGATGCAAGTCCTTTCACAATTCCTTGTTTTCCCCCAAACAGAAGGAATTATGATGCACAGAGGAGTCCACTTGATTAACTTATACAGATACATTAATATTTCCTTTGTAAAGGGTGATGCATGAGCTGCAGAAGTCATCCAGCACAAAGCACAGCACATTCCTAGTAATATTTCCCAGCACATCACTGAAAATAAAGCTCTGAACTTCATTCTCTTGGACACCTGAGGATGATGAAATAAAAAAAAATAATCAGGGAGGCAGTGATGACCTCCAGGTTTCTAATTCCAAATGGAACGATCATTGCTACTGATACAATCCCCACTTCCACATCCCAGCTCTTCTGCAGCAGGCATGCATTAACCCACATTCTCAAGTCCAAGAGACCATCTTGTATTTCAAGCTGTGTCCATCTTTTCTAGCAATATTACAGGTGAATCCATAGCTAAGTCAGAGAAAAACCCATTACTTGATGCCTTTCTGAGAGCATTTTAATAAGTACATTGAAATAAAATTACCCTATTAATTTTAAAACCCCGTTATTTTGTTATCTTCATTACAACCATTCAGGTGCTCCATCGAATAATTTTCTTTCAAGACAGTATGGCAAGTATGAAAAATGGTTTTGCATTCACGTTCAATTTTTCCTGTATATTTTTTGGAAACAGAAAATCTACTTTCCATATCCTAGTACCATGGCCTTTAGCAAATGCACATGAATGTATAATCTTGAGTAATGCATATTCCTAGAGAGTGGGCACACACAGACTTCTCAAAATAAACAACATTTTCAATAGTATTTACTGAACAACCATGTAGATATCAGAAATATGAATTTCTCAAAGTTGCAATTACAGTATTTCTCCCATGTATCAGAAATGGTCTGGAAGACTTTATTTTAGATGAGAGAACTATTTGTTATGAACTCAAAACAGATCTTTCTTAAATGCAGCATCTGAATTAAAGGTCTCCAATTTTCTTTGGTGGATTTGGCTCATAGTTTTGCCTTAAAAGAGCACATTGCACATGGCACTAAATTAGGAAAATCTTGGATGAGGCCTGTGGTTTCACTTCAGGCTAGCTTGCTCTGTCACGTCTTGTTGGAAATACTGCTACAATAAACATTCTTTAGGGGAGATGTTCCATGTTTTATTCTGCACAGCATTGGAATGGACTAAATACACAATTAAACTAATAAGATAACTGCATTTTGCAATTATGACACATCTTTAATTTTTATACTGAAAACAATGGCTATAAAATAAAATGCATAAAGGATTTAAAGTGAAATTTGGCCTTCCTTGTCAAATACTACAGTTTGTTCTTAGGATTTACTCATTAAAAAGTTATGCATCATTTACAGTTTCTTGCTTTTGTATGACTCATGAGGCAGACCAGCACCATGCTCATACCATGAGCTTTTGCTGTCCATTAAAAAAGCCCTTTCCCCCCATGAGTAAGTGGTTTCACACTGTGCCTCAAAGGTTTTTAAAAACTAAAAAAAAAAAAAATTATGTTTTGCTGGAGAAAAATATGAAAAAATAAAGAAGGGAACCTAGAGCTACCCAAAAGAGAAATGACACAGCTGCAATCTGTTGCCTTGCCAGCTAAGTTATTTCATACGAGTGCCAGGTTAATTCAATAATATTCAATAATAACCACGTGCATCATGAGAGATTGCATACATTCATTTTCATATTGGCACCAAAGTGGGAAAAATTCTTTAAAACGTGGTTTAATGGTAGGTGTCCCTGCCCGTGGCAGGGGGTTTGGGACTGGATGACCATTAAGATCCATTCCAACCCCTTAACATTCTATGATTCTGTGTGTTATTATCCAGGATTAGTTAACTCTGAACCTGCCTGTAAGATTTTGACTGAGACTTCAGTTTTTTACTAAAAATACACAAACCAACTTTTAAATATTGGATCTAGAATGCTTATTTTCAAAAGAGTTTAGTCTGCAGAAAATACAACCCAAACATTTTTATATTAATGTATGAACACATTTTTATATGAATACAAAGACTGAATTGCTGCATGTATAATTTGGAGCTACCACCTGAAATGCCAAATAAATATAAATAAAGAGAAGGGATAGTTTTTTGGAGGTTGAAGAAGTTGTATTCATGGGGATGAGTTGCTATTGTTAGGAGTAACTTTGCAGAAGGATATATTAGGTATGCTATTTGTTCTGTGTTTAACAAGTTCCTAAAAGTTTTGATTCTACTTTTAAAGGCAACTAATACCCATATAAAATGCAAACAGATTTTCCTTGCACACCCAAACACATGTGCACACTGCATGAAACACAACCAGTTCACTACAGAATATTTTTAAACTGTGCCCTGAAGAAGACATTTCTACTAAGTAGTGTCCTTTAAAAAAAAACCAAACAAAGAGAAACAAGATGCACAACAGATACAAAGCCTAGTGTACAAGTAATTCAGATGTTAAATATTTTTCTAAAATGCTGTTTCTAGAACAAGTAATTTCTGTGGTGCTAAATCTCTAAGGAGGAGTTCACTCACAAGGCACCTTTCTGTTCTCTCAGTCCTCGGGCATGAGGAGGGAAATCTTCTACTTTGAAAAAGGATTCATGTTCATATCCAAACCTACAGTAGTCATCTCATCAAACACCCTGACCTCTAAAGGAAGGTGATTAAAAACATCAACAAATTAGTAATAGGTACATGGCTTAATAGGATGCTGTGGTTTTCATTCCTTGGGGACTTTGGATTTAGGGATCTGTAGAAATAATTAAGAAAATCATGACTACTGCCATGAGAACAAATGAGCTACCAAGGAACCAACAATTAAAAATCCACAAACCAGAAAAATATTAGACAATTTTGCTCTTGGTAAAATTACTTAAGAAAAAATAGATATAACTACATTTTAGAGCTGTTTACAATCAATATGAGCTACTGCATCCTATATTTTGCTCAGAAAGTAGGTACCAAAGTTTGAGTTAAGCCAGATTATGTGTTTTCACAGCAAATATTGGCCTAAAAGAAACATACTCAATGGCTTGAGAGAAGTCAAATTTAGCAAGGTTTATATGGAAAAACTCAGTATTTACAGATAAGCAAAATATCTGACAGCAGGTAAAGTAATTTTACTTGGCAGATTATATTCATGTGTGGAAATGTAAACTTCTAATTTATCAAACAGCAGGAAAGACACGGTATTTTATTGGATTTCTGTTCCAGTTTCCAAATCCATATGATGGTTTAATTTCTCTGACTCATAACTGTAAATTCTTATTTGTGGTACCAAAAGAACCAGGGTTAATATTCAGAAAGCTTCTTTTTATTTTGTCTGTCTTCTACACCACCTGGAAACAGAATTGAAATCACAGCAGAAACTGAGCACTGCCTTGGTTTATATGTTATGCCATGAATACATCAGAATTTAACAAAGTGTTTGTAATATTGCAATATTTGTAATAGAAACATTCTTAGAAATGCTTGCCAAGAACTATGGCTACCAGTGGTTTTTGTCCACTGATGATGCATAGAGGGAAAGAATTCCCTGTGTCTTCTAGTGAGGGTCCCCCAGGGGCCAGAAGCAAGCAACCACAACAACTTGGTAAGAGTCTGTAAAAGTCTGAGGTCTCTCAAATTCATCCCAGCAGGATTGCAAGAGAAAAAAAATGCACAGAAAGTCTGTAGAAATATAATAGATTCAAACATTAAGTCTGAAAAAAAAATATATATAACAGCTTTGCTGCTTTTATTTCAAGGTATCAGAGTTGCATACAGAGCCAAGATTTGTGTCACTAAAACAATGCCTGGCCTGTGAAGCATGGAATAACTTCTACAGAAAATTCACAAGTTCAGTCCCAGACAGATGGCAATGTGCCTTTAAACCACAGAAGCTTCATTAAAGGAAAATAAAGGATTGTGGGTTGTTGTTTTGCTGCTTGGTTGGGTTTTCTTTTTGGGGGTGGTAGTTTTTTGGGCTTTTTGGGTTTTGGTTTTTTAAGTTTTTGCATGTGTGTATATGAAAAAAGGTCCCATTCAGGTATTAAGTAACTAATTTGGGCAGGTTTTTTTTAACTCTTTAACCAGGCTGGACTTTTGAGAATCACTGAGGAATGTGGAAATGGGGTCAGAATGAGAGAGCTCGACAGTGTCCTTCCAACCAGGCAGGTGGAAGGGGAGGTCAGACAAGAAAACAGCAGGAAAAAAAAAGAGCCTGAAATCAGAGCAAAACAAACAATTTCAAAACACCAGAAATGCAGGATTGGTGTTGAAAAGCCTGCAGGAATTGAGCTGAAAAGCCAGAAACACCCACTTGTTATAACTGACTATTATAGGGTTTTATTTAATCCATGAAAGATGAAAATACAATTTCTATGCATTTTCTGGGGTTTCAGTCTCTCCTGGAAAAACATGTCTGATCAGTGGACGTGAAGGACAGAAACAGCTTTCTCACTGCTCCACAGGTATCTGCAACTCTCCAAATGAATTATTTGCTCCTTCATAAAAAACATCCAAGACCACCCCTTGTTCTGAACGCCTTTTTAAGCAAGATTGTAAAATTATCAGTTGGCTTGCAGTCTACTGTAATATAAATTAATATCTTAGCAATCAATAGTGCCTAAGTTTGAAAGCTTGCTTTGTATTTACTTCAAATAAAAAGTTTTGTTAAACTTTTAAATGTATTACCATTTATGCTTTGAATAAGTCTTTTCCTCCACACTTCAGTAATGGAAAGAAACTGCTAAATGAAATACCTGAGGAATTAATCACACTGATAGCTTTGTCTTCTCTAGGGCTGTCATATTTAATTGCATTTACAAATAATGCTAAAGTGTAACCTGTGATTTAAAGGGGTTAGCAAATTTTTATGTTTCCCCTTAAGATAAATCATCAGCTCATTTTAGAGTTTTTGAAATCTAGAGAGAGTTTTGACATTCATTAGGAACAGAATGGGTTACTTAAGCTTTATGTTTACCTATATCCCCTGAATATTCTTTAGTTTAATGGTATTTTGGAGTATGTTTAAAAACCAGTGCTAAAAAGCCACTTTACAGTACTTAAAGCCCTAGGAAATCAGATAGAAATAATTTTATTCTTTTTATGGATACAAAACCATAAATACCAATGCACAGTGGGCAGGCCTTTCAAAATACAAAGTATAACCAAGATAACTAAAGGAAAGTTATTGTTCTTAGGTATAGTCCCATTTGTGTGTATGCTATAGAAACAAGTACTTAGAACTCATTTGCCTGAAGTGTCTCAGAAATTACAGGGAATTACTAACAATTTTGGAGAGATGTGTTTATGTTCCTTAATATAGGACCCAAAAACCTTATGAGGGCAATTAAAGCAACACTTATAAACATGCAGTTCCATTAGCTGTAATTTGGGGAGGGTTTTTTTACCCTCCCCAAATTAGAGACAATATTTGATTTTGTTTTCATAGGAGTTTACATTTCTGTCCAGCATGGGCAGCTCTCATGCTTTCAGTTTATCTGCCACATTAAAGTATGCAGACTCTGTGCCCACATTCTCCTGCTCCTACCATGGACACTGTCTGGCACCTCCCAAATGTGGGCTGGTGTTTTCCAGGGAGTTTCAGGAAATGTTTAGCATGGACCCAACACATTGAGTACTCTGTCCTGAATTGATATTCAGTGTGAAGACTACAGTGGAGAACATGGGTCTGAACCTCCCCTGGTGCTAAAATAATATAAACCAATGTTCCCTACTCATTGGAAATGTACAATCTTCTCAAGTTTTAATGATAATGATAATTTTTCTATGCAGCTGGACAGAGCTATAGTTCAGCTGATCTCTGTAATGAAAGTGTGCACATGGATGTGTCATTGTCTTTCAGGGCAGGGAGGTTTCAGCTAACTTAGGGTGGGTGTTTTTTGGGGGGCATGAAAAGAGATGAGTCATTACAGCATCTGGACTATGAAGTGTCAGTGGCATCACTAAGCACTACAAATAGATCACAGAATAAGAGAATGGTTTGGGCTTGAAAGGGGCCTTAAAGATCACCTCATTCCCACACCCTGCCACGGGCAGGGGACAACTTGCACTGGACCAGGTTGCTCAGAGCCCCATCCAACCTGGCCTTCAACACTTCCAGGGATGGGGCAGCCACAGCTTCTCTGAGCAACCTCTGCCAGGACCTCACCATTCTGACAGTAAAGAATTTTTTCCTAATATCTGATCCAAACCTACTCCCTTTCATTTTGAATCCATTCCCCCTTGTCCTGTCACTACATGCCCTCATAAAAGCTCTCTCCACCTTTCTAGGTCTACAACCAAAGTATATTTAGAAGCTATGTTATTTCAAACGTATCTCTTGTGGATGTTCATAGACAGAACCTACATTTGTACCTTATACTGAATATTAAGTTATTTATAATATTGCCCTTACTAAGAGCATTGAGAGTCAGAGCCAGGGTATGATATCACAGTGTTTGTGTCCAACCTGGCTGTCCCAACCCACGTTCTACAGAGCTCCAGGCTTCACCTGCAGTGTGCTGAATTCTAGCACTTATTCCCTTTAGACTGCTGTCAGACTGCCTTTTTATTCTACAAAGAACATTACCCCTCATCAGAGCACTCTGCCTTACCTTTACAAAGATCCTTATCTATTTATGGTTGTATACAACAGCATTAAGCCTCAAAATTTCCACAGGAACACAACAGTAGCATCTTTTAGAAAATAAAGAAGATGGGGGTAAAAATCTGCAGTGATTCTCTCAGCACATTCAGATGGTTAAAATGTTCAAGTTTTGGTACACAGTGAGTGCCTAAAGTCTAATATGTGAACTTCATAAGTCTACAGCTATTCAGTGTCAGAAATATCTTGTGTGAATTCTCAGCATGCTGTTGAGAGATTAATTACACTTATTAGCTTGACTATGATTTTTAACTACATACATTCTTAATATAATTAAATTTACACTCATATCAATCTAATCAACACTGATTTACTGGAAAATGGTGATTTCAGAATTCAGATTGAAAGATATGTCCATAGAATTCCTTCTACGCACAACTTTTTCTTTTGGGGTCATCCAGTTCAGGTATGTGAACAGAGGAACTTGTTTTTCTACTTAATTGCCACTGGGGATAGGGACATCTGGTATCTTGAAAAACTGCCTTTCAGATAAGATTGAGAACAAAATGAAAAAGAAACAATAAAGATTGTGCTGTACTCCTGAAAATAAACCCAGCAAACATCAAGTGAAAGGATAATCCTGTCCCCCCCACAAGCCCTAGGGGACAGTGATGCTTGTGCCTTGCAGCCTTATCATGGCTTGCAAACTGCTGCTATGTAGATACTGTCAATTTAAGATATACATGGCCTTACAAAATTATAAAGAAACCCTTGCAGTAAAAAATGCAAACAAGAAGTATTTTATAATGTTTCAAAGGCTCAGTCACTTTCCAGCAGTTACCATTCAACAATGTGAGGCTTAGTTGTATTCCAATGCATTGGTGGTAAAGGAGTACATTAAAATTAAAACACTTGCAGTCCTCATCTATGCCTTTATCATGGATTAACTCACAATTGTGTTACCAGTTGAGGGGAAACCCACAAATAGTTGTGCCATGTTAGATATGCCACATATGGTTTTAAAAAGTGTAGTATTTGAACTTTCTAATGTTATAATGGGCTGTTAATATTGTCCAGGGGGGAAAAATGCATCAGAATTATGTATGGACACAGTAACCTTTAAAATGTTCAAACCTAATGTTGACAGACACTTTAGTACCTGCTTAGATCTAGGCTTGAGCCCATGAAATCCTAACAGCAAAAGATTTGCAACACTCAAGGTCCAAGTGAAACCTCTTTACGTTATTTGGTGACTCTGAAATCTGGAACAGTGGAACTTTGAAAATATTTCCTGTTTATAAGAGAAACAAATTGTTGCTGCTGAAAGAGAGCCAATCTTCTTTTGTTTTGTTTTAATTTTATGGTCCTACTCCCATAACTAAAAAGATTTAGCAGCATTTTACAGATAAATCCTCTGAGGTCAAATCCGGTCCACCAAAACAAGATGGTATAGTTTTTGAATGGTTGTTCCTAGTACATAAAAATTCAGGGTTTATTACCAGTTAAGTACTCAGGAAGGACACTGTCAATATTAATCCTGAAAATACTCGTGTTTAAAGATATTATGATCTTTATAAAAGAACATATCCAGAAACATTAGTTTAAATTATCTAAAAAATCTTGTTTTAAAGAGGACCCTGAGCTACTCAGAAGAAACTGAGGAGATACACCCTTCCCAACACATTTTTCCACACACTCCTGGGACGAGAAGGCAGTTCCCCATTCTACAGGCAAGGCTCCAGATGAAAAGGATGCCTCACCATGTCTGCTGGTGGAAAACTGGCCCCAGGTTTTCTTCAAATCAATCTAATGACCCCTTAGACCAGGGGAATGAAGGTGCCCTTTACACCCTCTCAAAGGACAGTCCTCGCTACATCAAAATCCAGGAAATTGTTACAGAATGCAGACTGCCTAACATATTTAAGCTAAATGAAATGAAATTGGTCAGTTTTTTATCACTGAAACAGTGACTGGAATATTTTTAGCTGTAGCAAAATTCTATACTAATAACCAATTATTTTTCTAGCGATAGATAACAACCCATCTTTGGGGAGATCTTTGGATTTTCTATCCAAATAATTCTTTAGAAAATGTCTTCTGTTAATTGTCTTCTGTAACATGTTTCAACATTCTGGACTTAATGAAATCATTAATGTTATGTTAATGCAAGACGGAATGACTCTGTGTGGAAGAATCTACTCGATTTTATAAGAATGATCTGATTTAAATATTTTAATGAGTATTTTGGGCAGTGTTCCTGACTATTCAAATATGAAAATTTTTTGTGTTCATTCTCTAAAGCCTACTAGGTACCAGTGTACAACAGACACCAGTAACACACTCTTGTTTATTGTTCCTTTAGACATTGTACATATTGAAATGATGTAAAATCAATAATATAGATATACTTCAAAAGGAGCACATTGAAAAGATTCTCAGTGATGATTGTTTTGATTTTGCAAAACCACATTTAGCAAGTAACAGTAGTACAAGTTCCCTTCCAAAAGAAGGTCCATGTAAATATATGCCATAATCCACTGATTTTTATCTCTCCCCATCGTACCCATAAATTGAAAATATGTCATTGCAATCTGAAAAACTTTCATAAAAAACCTATGTACTTTAATATGATTTGATTTTTTTAAAATTGTTTCAGAAAAACTACTCTAAGAAGTTACTAATTAATGCCTTGCTAAATATTTCTAGGCATAGTTTTCTCTTGGTTTTCAGAGTTATACTGATATATCATAGCACCATTGAAACTGGAAGCCCATATATTTCCACCTCACAAAACAGTATGAAAACTTCTTGCAGCAGAAACAAAATTATAGCCCTTAACTAGCTCAGAGGTTTGTAACTCTCACTATTGCCAAGACAGCAAAATGCAGACACATCTAGATAGCCTCATTTGGATGAGGACAACTTTGTACTTGCTCTCTACCTTAAAATAATAAAAAAAAAAATCAGAAAAAATTATTCATTGTCATCATCCCTGAAGCGTTACAATAGATTGTAGCAAAAACTATTGTCATCCAAACTTAAAATTATTTCTATCAATACTATAGGTCATTTACGAAATTCCTTTTTTTTTCACACAGCAACTATTCAAAGAACACATTTAATAACTCTATAGCCTTCCATCTGCTTCATAAATCTGGTCCTTCATGTTCCTTGGCTGTACTAGTGGTAGACTGATAGTCTGATCACTGTCCATCTCATGTTTCTCTTCTATCTAGTTGCTCCATCTCAAGTTGTCATTTTCCAATTCATGGTCTTCTCAGCACATGAACTTAATCACTTTACTACCATTATGGTTACTCACGTAACACTCACTAGTGTGACATTTTATTGACAAGGAAGTAAGGATTAAATTTTAAATACTGACAACCCCAGTGGATGCAATATAAATGAAAATGAGAGAAGCATGTGAATCTCATGAAGGTCTTTTCTTTGATCTTAGTGTTCTTTATCAGCTTGCTTGAGGGGATTTTTCCATATAAATAAAATGTAGTCAGAGGAGGAAGAACAAAACACTTGATACTATTTCATGCCTGCCACTGCATGCTGTGCAAGCATATGAAAAACACTACAATGTGTTTGGACCACCAGATGTATTTTAGAAGAGTTGCTCATTACTCAGTCGAGTTCCCATTCCAGCTGTGCACCAAGGGAAATCAGGGGGCTGGCAGTTTGGAATGGCTACTTCGAGTCACCTCCACAAAAATGACCCTTGGAAATGTATCAGCAGTACTTGTTTCCCACAAGAAAGTGTGTCCCTGCACTCTGGGGAATTATTTCTTGCCATTGTTGTGAGCATTTTCTCCTGCCTCCATATAAACAATGGCCATGGATGAATGTGCTCTCCAGCCAAATGGCAGAAGGGAACTAACAGGGATTTCAGAGCTGGTTTGGAAAACCTTTTTGGAAGGGTAGATGGAATTAATTATGCACTTATAAATAGATACATGTGCATGTGTGTATGCAGATGTGTAAACACATGAGTACATACCAAATATTTTTTATTTACAGAATATAAATTATTTAGATTGTGTTCTATGGGAAATGGACATCCAGAAGTTGTTCCAAGTTCAGCCAACAGTTATTTTAAAAGGCCATGACATAGCATCAGCCGATCACATCCTCTGTAAATTGTTTATGTACCTTTAGTAAACACAAAGCCATTTCTATGTGTGTGTTTACATACAGAATATATACATGCATATAAATATATACAATGCAACTTCAAATGCACATATATACAGCACTGTGATGATGGTAAGGGTTTAGCAGTTGCACCTATCTGCACTTCTCTGCCTAACTTTTTATGAGGCATATATTGATTATTGAGCTTTACCACAGCTAGTATAAATAGCTATGGCAACCAGCCAGTTTAAAAGGGCTTTTCTGTTATACGTTATTGAACCAACCACTCTTTCTGCACTTTGTATTAATAACTGCAAATAACAATTCCCCTATGTGCAAATGCTGTACCTCTGGTGAACTGGTGTGGGAATGTCAGGCAGAAAGAATGAGTCTGGAGCTGGAAGAGGCAGGAGCAGGCACGAGTAGCAGGATGACTGATGGCAGGTGGATGGGCATGCAGCTTTAATGTGGGAAAGAAGCAGGGAGGGATATGCAGGGGAGAGAAGACCTTGCAAGATGGTCACAGTCCCAGGACACTTCTCAGCTCCCTTTACTAGCAGCCCCCTTTTCTCAAACATAAACTTTTACTCTAGCCAGTCTCAAAAACAGATCCATATTCTTACTAGTCTGGTGTGTGTGCAACCACTCCCTTGGTCTGCAACCATTCTGGGCATAAGCCACGACACACTCCCATAATAGTTTAAAATAAAGACCCCTTTTCCAGTCCATGTTATTTGACAATATTCTTGCTATATTTACCAAGAAATGGACATTAAAACTAAGAGGCTGAAACTTCCAGTGCAACCACTATGCCTTAATGCAATTTCCCTCCCAGTCCCTTTGTGAAATGCAGCTGGTGTAAGGAAAGGAAATTCACTGACACAGAGGGAGTCATTCCTCACTCAGCTTCCACTGAATCTTTGCCTCTAATTAAGCATACCTGTCAGTGATCTCAAGGAAATCTCCACAAGTCATCAGTCAAATATGATTCTCTGTGATAAACAAGAAAATTATGCCACTGAGATTTAAATTCACAACAAAATGACAAGGGCAGGGTGCACTGCTGGCCATGGCCAACAGCAGCCATGCTTGGGCACTCCCCTTGCACGCACAGATCACTCAGGCACTTGTGAAACCTCCATTTGACTGCCCCAGGTGATTGCTCACATCCTGCAATTATTCCTGCATATGTCACTTTTCTATAGGGGAATTACTGTCCCTCTCTGCATTTCTTCATTCAAGTGCAAGTTCAGCACTCTGATGAAGAGACCTCATGTGAGCCATATGCCAGTTACCTATCTTGCTGTTGCATTTCTTAATTTTATATGAGTGCTCAGGAAATCATTTCACATGAAGTCATGACATTTATTACCAAATGTGGGGTCAGTAACTTAGAGGATGCAGAAATACATTTTAAGTTGAGAACAAAACAGTTTGCTTTGTGTATCTTTCCCAGGCTACACAACATGAGAAATTTGAATCAGGGGATTAAGAGCAAGGCTTGGGAGATCAACAAAACACCATGAATATTTCTCATTATCATTCCAAGATGAAGAAATCTGTCTGGGAGTTTCTAGAAGAGAAGGCTCATGGGTTTGTTTATTTTTTTTTCAGATACACTGATGGTGCTTTAGGAGGGACAGACTGTCAGCTGACTTCCAGGGAGCACAGGGACAGTGGTTGTGCCTCATGCATATGTAGCCAGGTAAAGATAAGCCAAGCTTAGGTTTAAACTCTAAACACACCATCTGAACAGCCAGTGGAGCTCTTGGTCATCTAGAGGCAGCTGAACAGTGAATGCTCAGAAAAGACCTTGGCAAATGAGAAAAAGCCAAACTCTCCATCATCCCTCCAATGAAAGCACACAATGAGAGAGCTTGAAAAGAGGAAATGTATGGAAAGAAAAAAGCCAGAAAGAACAGCTGCACTTTTTCAGGGTTACTCTAGAAAGAAAGTTGATATT
The DNA here is from genome assembly GCF_000277835.1 of Geospiza fortis. Classification (NCBI taxonomy): domain Eukaryota; kingdom Metazoa; phylum Chordata; class Aves; order Passeriformes; family Thraupidae; genus Geospiza; species Geospiza fortis. The sequence continues at coordinate 1,438,990 of NW_005054432.1, read as the reverse complement.
TGTACATGGCAGAAAATGAAACACCACTACCTAGAGTGGGCAAAATGCCACAATAACAGATGGCAGAAATGCAGGCATGCAAGAGAACAAGACTATGAATTGATGCATGGGCATGTTTTCCTGTCCAGGAATGTTGAAACAGCAGCTCTTTGAGAACTACTGCAAACTCCTAAATTTACAGAACCATGTCATTATCAGCCTAGCTTCAAGCTTGCTTCAAATAGATATAGATGTTATTTCTTGAAAGACATTTTTGCTTTCAGTTTTTTTGATAACCACTCAAACATTTTACATCCTATTGCTTATTTGAATGAAAGAGAAGTGGTTTGCTGTTACATTAATATTTTTGATAGTTATTACTTTAAAGTATCTGTGTCTAAACACCATACATTAGGTTTTTACCTGTATACAGGGCTATTTTACATGTGCATCAATGAGTTTGCACTGATTTTTAAGGCATTTTGGAGCTCAGCATTATTTTAAAACCATCATATTCTATCTATCTGTCTGTCTGTCTATCTCTATCTCTGTATACTCTTGAAAAACGTAAGGGGAAAAATCAAGAGATGACTTGCAAAACTGGTCCAGGGGTCATTTTTTGTCCCCCTTAAAGTCCTCTCACATCTCCTGGCCAGCTGGCAGGCTCTGTGTAACCAGGGCTGGCATGTCATCTTCAAACCAGTGATGATGATGATGGGTAACAACCTGTGTCAATTTATGATGGTTTTATTTCAGCCTAGAAAATTTAGGTTCCTGATTCAGCTCCAGTATCTCCTCCTAGTAATTTTTTTTTCTTCCTCTTTGAGCTTTTTGAAGTGTCAACCAACCACTGATATCCTTTAACTTCCTCTCCAGTGATACTGCCACCATGGCGGGGAAGATTATTGATCCCAAGCTACCTCAAGATTTCCTCTGCACAACTAATCTTCTTGCTCACTTTGCAACAGGTCTTTCATCACTGTGCTACAGCCACATTAATAATGAATGAATCCATTATGATCAATGGCTCAACAATGAATATCAAATGACTTCTGCATTATTAAGATCATTACAGGACACTAGAGGTAACTGTTCAGTGCCATTCACAGCAGTTTAGCTGTATGATCTCTTTCTCTTTTAATAGGATTTCTATGACTAAAAGACCCCAAATCACAGTGAATATTTAACCTGAGGTTCAGTGATTTTACACTTCATACAATAAAATATCATGAATGAATAGAGCAGTAACATGTATCAGTGTCTCTCTGGGCAATTTAATATAATCTTGCTGTGTACACAGTGCCTATCTGCTCTATCAAAAAGTGTTCTCTGAAGGTCTGTAGCATGGGTATTAATTGTACCAAATCTAACCCAAAACTACCAACTGAACAGAACCTCTCCAGTGTTGTCTTTAAAAAGCTGCTCCTTTTAACTGTGTTTTTGTTTATTTTCACCCACTTTCACAGTAAATAATGCGACTGATTAAGAAACGAACACAGAACATTAATCATAGTGCTTAACAAGGTATTTCCTAAAGGTCACCCCACTTTGAAAGACGGAGCTTTCCCATATTCTGCCCGTGATTAATGGTCCATTTCCCGTCTCTCCCATGCACCCTTGGATCCCCATGCTGCAATTCTCCCTTGCTCCTGGCTCTTGTGTGAGTGGCACTCCTGTCAAAGTGACATGAGGAATGACTGCCTAACCTTTGCTGACATTCAGCAGTTCCCAGTCTTTCAGTTTTCGCTCGGCACGGCTCTCCAAAAAGTCCACTTTAGGTTTACGGTTTCCCAGGCAGAATTTGCAGCGACAACAAGAGAAATGATTGCTCTAGATTACATTGCCAACAGAGCTCTGACAAATGTTGCACAGCTAAAAGATCTTGCCCAAGATAAATAGGTATCAGTGAATACTGTGGCTATTCTCACTCATGCAATCTCAATTCTAAATCTGCGCTCAAGTAGCAGCTTTGGTAACAGAACAGCAAGGGAATAAAATTGAGGGGAGAAGGAGTTGATGGGGAAGCGTGATAGAAGGATTTGTGATAGCAAGGTTGAAAACAACCTGGTGTCTGGATTTGAGTCCCAAGTGTTGTGGTTTCAATGCTGTTTCTGAATAGACTCCTGGAGAATGAGGCTACTGCAGCCCAGACACCTGGATCTCCACCTACTCATGCATCTGCAATTTGTTCCTGAAATAAGTACACTGAAAAAGAGGAGCAGTTTTCTTCCATTGTTAATAGATTTGAGGGGAAGATAAAGACAAAAATACCACCCCTCAAATTTACATTGTTTTACATCTTATTATGAACTACAAATATTCTGCCATTCAGAAAGTCCATGAAGAGAAATCCCAATGGCTGAGTGAAGTGAGTTCCTAGGTCTCCATACCAGATACCAGCTCAGAGGAAACTACCATAGAAAAAGGGAATGCATCTTTGTTTCTCCAGGAAGCAACCCACTCATTCTCATGGGAAATACTGTGTTTTTTTCCCAGATCTTGGTTAATATTCTTGTAAGGAAGAAAAGAGAAATGCCGGAAATTACTGTGATTCCTTCCAACCATACAGAAAGATAGGGCAGACCCAAAATGCAACCCATAATAATCTTGTTCCCATAATGGTGGTTACATGGAATAGAGCTCTTTTGATGCAAATTAACTAATTGACTAAAGTAGAGATGATGCCATTAGCAATAATTTGTTCATCAACCTTTGATACTGATTAGGGGTCATGCAAGATAAGTTCCCTGTCTTCCTATTTTCAGGGAAAGACACATTTCTTCCAAACTCCAATCACCTGTCACTGCATTTGTATGCTGAAAAATATAAGCACAATTACTAGATTTTTGTTTTCTGCAGTTGTTCTAAAAAATTCTGTCACTCTTGGAGGGGAAAAAGCAACCAAATGTACCAAAAACCTCTAGACAATTACTGTGATGTGTGTCTGGGCACATCGTAGTTTCTGGTTGACAAAACACCTCACTGGTGCACAGCAAACATCTCAATGACTTTCAGAGCAGCTATTTAAGGGAGTATAAAAAATGGAGAATTATCTGGATTTCCTTTTCTTTTAATGTTGAGAAGTACTCCTGTACAAAACACTTTTTTTACTGATTTTTTTTCTTTTTTTTTTCTAAATGAAGTATTGCATGCCAGGGCACCTCTCTGTGAGCAGCTTGGCAGACTTTAGCTGAACTTTCCATTGGTGCAAAGATATCACACACAGAATGTGTGACTGGGGTTAGGGATATATTAGGGAGTGACAGTTTAGTGCACCTGCAATCCCAGCCACATAATCTATTTAGCAATGTAGAGAAGGAGAATCAAGATCTCTACTTCATACAAGGTTTGAATTGAGAATAATTCAGAAAAGTTAGCCACCATTGCTACCATGTGTGGAGGCCCTAATCTCGAGTCACCTGAAGTGACACCAGAGGTTGAATCTTGCAATCAATCTGCATTTTAACCCTTCCACCAAAGTTAAAGTTTATTCCACAAAAGAGGTGATCATGGCATTTATTCTTAAAAAATACCCACTAGGGAATTGGCCTTGAGTTATATAAAGAGGATTTAGAAAAACACACAAGTGTTTCCTATTTCTACAGAGAATACTTTGAATACTGAATACTTTGGAGCACTCAGATGTCACAAGTGCTTAGCATTATTAGTGCCATACATGTGTTCAATGATGAAAAGTAACAATGAACAATTTCCAAAAGGACAATACAGAAGCTTATTCTGCTAATATTTCATGGTGGGATACTACAAAACTATGTAGTTACTGCTCAGATAAGAATATGGACTAGGAGCAATTTATTTTCCAATATAATTGGTCACATTCAGAATATTTGTGAATAAAAATGAATCCTAATTGAAATTATGTGTTATAAGCAAGCAAACAAAGAAGCCTCCTAAACATAAAATATCCATTTTGGACATAATTTTTCTGAAGATAATTTCAAATTCTCAAAATTCAGTTCCATAAAACACTTCAAGGTTTAAGCACACAGGATTATGACTTGGAATCAGGGCTCAGGAAAAACACAATCAACAACATCAATGTTTATAAATTGAATGGTCTAAAAATTTCTCTAACAAAGACATTTTCAACAAACAATAGAACTTCCTATATGAACATTGCAAATGCATTCCAGAAACTGCAATATTGACTGTGTGGAACAAAATTTTTATTTCATAGCATTGGAGAAGTAAAAAATGGGAAAATTTTGAATATACAATGATTAAAGTGTGTGTGCAGTTGCTGTAATATACAGGATATTTTTGTTGTCTATAAATGGCCAGTTTAATTTCTGACTGAATTTTTTGCCACCAGAAGCAAAAGATATTTTTAGTAAATTTGTTCTAGAATATTAAAAAAATATCTTTATATTCTAAATAAAGATTTCATGGATAAACTCCGGCATGCTGTTTATATGCAAGTTTCCTACATTTTGCATTGCTGAATAATTGAGAGCATTAGCTCCCAAACCATGAAAAATTCATTTTATCATGATGTATTATTAATCAATTTAATTTACAGTGATCTGAAGAGTCCCACTTTCCATTATGGTGCTTGAAGATACATTTAGACAGTAGCTTGGTCTCTATTATACCACTGTGTCACTCTTTCTCATCTGATAAACTTCTCAAAGTGGGTCATACTCCACAAGCATAATAATGGATAAAATGGATACAAGAGAACCAGTTGACATAATTTATTTGGACTTCCAAATCCTTTCGAAAAAAGTATCACATAGAAAACCACTGAAAATTTAAGTGGATGGAGAACAGAGCAAATTATTTGAAATTACCAAAAGCTGCTTAGCAGACAGAAAGGAAAACATTGCATTTTTAAAACGTTTAATATATGAAGATACTTTACTATTACCATTTAGAGGAAACACTCTTTTACTATTTAAAGCTATTTTTATTTTCACTACATAAACATATTATTATATTTCACCAAGTTTCAGCTAGTCTTTTAATGCTTCCTACAATTTTATTATAAGATAATCACACAAATCAGTTTGGAAATAAAAAAGCTCTTACTCTTGTTTATAATTTATTTGTCTAGCATTAAAAGAATGCCTTCATTCACTACAGCTTCATGGACATTTCTCTCCAATTTAATGCAAATTAAAAAGGGAAGTATGAATGATATGCAAACTCTCATGATTTGGATTTTTTCTTTGATATTTTATGAAAAGTCACTGGCTATTGAAATCTCTCCTTATATGTCAGGTAACAATAATATCATCTGGCCATAAATATAAATAATTAAAATGCAAGCTAATAATTGAGAACTGCTGATGAACAGTAGAAACATTTAGAGAAACTGCAAAGATTTATCAAGAAGGAAGATTGTTAGAAACATCTGCTAAACCTCAAATACTAAAAAGGTCACACAGGGAAAACAATCTGTATTTGGAGATAGAAGCCTGAAACCCTCATTCGCCTTAGAGGAGTTTAAGGTAGCTGGGAAGGAAAGTGAAGTGTTTTTGAGTTGGTGAGCACAAGGATGGGGTCTGCTTAAACATGAATTTGGAAAAGTTGCATGAAAATCCATGTTGTGAACACCAGAGACAATAGTGCAGGATGCCACCAGCAGGTGAAGTTTCACTGGAGCAAAGCATCACCAAAGCATTCTCAGGCAATGTCTGAGAGCAGGCAATGAGAATAGTCCAGGGCATGCATGAACTCTCCTACAAGGAATAAACAACCAAGCCAGGATAACTTTGCATAGAAAGGACTTACATCTGAAGTGCAGAGGCAAAATAATAAAAAGGCATTTTTAAATAACAAATAGCCGGGGAAAAAAATGGATTGCTGGTCTCCTGGATTTCTGGCACACAGAAAATGTTTTTTTTTTTTTCTATAGGAGATTTTAATGTTGGAAACTCAGGACAACAAAAAAACCTGAACTAATTTGTGTAGACAAATAGGATATCATATCCTACTGCCCCTGGAAGTAAAAAGGGCAATATTAAAAAAAATTCACAGCATTAAAATATTTGTACAAATAAGCTAGGAAAAATGTCAGCAAAAGGCTGATAATTAGGCAAAATAACCACATGAATGAAATTAGGGAAGAATTTCAAACAGAAGTTTCTGGAAGACTACTCAGAAATGCTGAGAGGCTGGAGGGGAGAGGGTGTGCCTGTGCCAGGGAGAAGCCCTGCTGCTCCTGGAGCTGGCACCACACTCAGGTGGCTGGGGAGCCTTCAGGCTGAGCTGGAAGCACCAGTGAGTGATCAGGGAGGGGGCAGCACTCTGAGGTCTTATTTAAAAAACAAGAGGGCCACAAGCCAGAAACCTACCCTTTAATGCGGCCCTCCCCCATTCAAAGATGGCTTCATCACAAATTTGTACCTCCTTAAAAAAAAAAAAAAATGCTGGCATCAAACACACATCGTGTCACATCTTCTCTCCTAACAGAAATAACTGCAGACCCTAAACTTTCTCTAGCTGCTTTTTCTTAAAAAAAGAAGCACAACATATGGCTGAAAAATATGTGTTATAGATGGGAAAGCGGGAGTAGGCTAAGCAACTTGTGAAAGCAAAATATCAGCACTCCCTGGTTATTCCCAGGGGATGCTCCCAAGGTTTATCCCCATTTTCAGGAATGCTGGGACCTCAGGCTCTGCAAGGGATGGTCTCATGTACTCACAGAGAAACAAAACACACCAGCTACTGCTTTCAGCCTTCCAGTGCCTGAAGGGAGCCCACAAGGAAGCTGGAGAAGGATTTTTGGCAAGGGCATGCAGGGATAGAACAAGTGGTAAAGGCTTTAAACTGAAGGAGGGGAGGTTTATATCCAATGCTGCAAAGACACTTTACTGGGAGGGTGGTGGAACACTGGAAGAAGCTCCTGGAGAAGTGGTAGATGCACCATTCCTGGTAACATTCAAGGTCAAGTTGGACAGGGCTCTGAGCAACCTGAAAGCTGAAGATGTCCAAGCTCATTCCAGAAGACCTTTGGACTAGAGGACCTTCAAGAGTCTAAACTCAAAATATTTTATAATTCTGTGATTTGATAAGAATAGCAGACTTCAGCATTGCAGTGAGGTATCAAAGACTTGTGATTATAAAACAAAACTAAAATACCAATCAGATATACTTTCCAGGGTGTGAACATTGTATCCCCTCATGAAAGGAAACTGTTTGAAGGGCAGTTCTATGCAAGGCAGAATGGAGTTAATCTCATTGCCTGTTCTGGATCTTTGTGCACAGGTTTGTTTGCCTTCTGTAGCAATAAAGACTAAAATAAAATACTGAATTGAGTAAAAATATTGCAAGCTCATTGCCAAATTATTTGCACAAGCACCTCAGGTGTACAAGCCCATCTCTAAAAAGCATTACATGACACCCTGAAGATGTTTGCAAAGATACACCATTTCCCTGGATTAGATTAACTGGCACTTGTGTTGCTTCAAGCCACAATATTCATATCTATTGGAGGAATCTACTTGTCTCTTCTTCTGCTGTCATTGTTTGGTAGAAATGTAACCAACAAAATAATGATTAGAAAGTTTATTCCTATAACAGCAAGCAAAAGTTATCTATTATTGAGATACTGAAAATTCCCTGGCAAGACTTCCTCACTTTCACCAAAAAACAGTGATGTCTAATGATGTATGTTAAGTGTCTGCTTCCCAGGATTCCTATAACTTATATACTACCCAATTATGCAAAAAACTATTGGAGCATTTCAATTATACTCCTATAACTCCTACCACAGTACACAAACACAGATATATACTTTTTGGGAGAAATAAAGCATCCCTTTCTCCAAAAGAAACCCATGAATTTAATTGCGAAAGCAGAGGACAAATGAATTCCTGATAATTGCCAGGAAACTGTTTGATTGTATCATTATATCCATTTCATATCCCTACTTCACTCTGCAGTGAAATAAGCATGATTTCTAATTCATTCCTCTATTTCATTTGCTATCAAACATACACAATCAAGAATAGTTGTGATGATTGCTCAGGGCTACCCACAGATGACCTTGAAAACTGCTATGTCCAAAAATCTCTGCTAACACAATAGGATGAGATGTATTTTCAGCAGTATCATAGCATAACTAAAATTTAGTGGTGATTCTGGGGCTACAAGCTCAAAAAATACTGAGATTACCTGGAACATTTCATTTTTTTACAATTCTGTTATACCTTTCCTGCTTGAAAACAAAACTGTTCAGTCCTTGGTGAAATCCTTCATGCTGAAATAAGACTGTGTTGAAGTTACATTGCTTAGCAAAGATGCTCCACCTTACCTGCTTTGTAAATCCTTTGGTTATTTAGAAAACAAGAATGCCAAAATTGACCCAGAGCTTGTCATTCTTGCTCCTTACCCTGGAAACAGTAAGAACTATGATGTGTTAATCCTTTACCTAAAACCACAGAAATGTCTACATTTCCAAAGTTGTGATATCCTGGTAATGGATTCAGCCCTTTTTACCTTCTCCACATCAAACACTGCTACTAAACTCTGCTATACAAATAGAATATATTAAAAAAGCAATGTAAAAATGGGCTGTAGTGGCAAAGACAAACACCTGTGTCACACAGAACTTTTTTTTGTGAAAGCAGCCTGCAATCAGTGCCCACAAGAAGAGACCATGGCCACATTTACAAACACACTCTCCTAGCCACAGTCCTCTGTGCATCTGCCATGGATGGATGACACAAAGCAGCTGATACCCTCAGGAAAGAAGAGAGGGAGGAAGGGAGAAAGGAAGGGAGGGAGGAACACTTGAACTGCATCACTCCCACCATCACAGGCACAGAGAATCCCAGAATCACCAAGGTTTAGGAAGACCTGTGAGAGCACAGAGTTCCACCTTTGACTGATCTCCACCTTGTCAACCAGACCATGGCACTGAGTCCTCCATCCAGTTTTTTCTTCAACATCTCCAGGGATGGTGACTCCACCACTTCCCTGGGAAGTCCATTCCAATGTTAAACAGCCTTTTCCGTGGAAAAATTCCTCCCCATGTCCAGCCTGAGCCTCCCATTTTGCAGCTTGAGCCTTTGTCCTCTTGTCCTGCCGAGCCCACCTGGCTACAACAGCCACTGTACATTGAAATCTATCAGCTGATAAGGACCTGGAGCTAGCATATCTCATGGCATGTGCTACACAAGATTTGCCTACCACAATTTCAGGCCTCCAGCATTTGCACCAGTTACCCCAAGAGCTGTTTCATTTCCCTTCAAAGAAACTTATGCCAGGTATAGAAGCTCCCTTTCCTCCTAAGTTCTGAGCCACCAGTATCACTTGCAATATTGTTTCCCACATTTCCACTTCCAGCAGACAAATGTGAAAGTGGGGAATTCATTTTTTTAAGATCACCCTTCCTCTCTGCCACTCAGAAGGGAAATTTGCACGTGTCACATAACATATGTGAGCATGTTGTATGCCACACACTTCACTGAATAGTGTTGGCATAGAGAATTTTTATGTAGTGCTTAATGTAATAGGAAACAACCCCAAATTATAATCCCTAGGTCTAATAAAACCCACAAGGCTGGCATTAGCACTGGCTGCATTACCAGCTGCAAACTGTCAGACAAAAGGTGAATGTTCAAAGCACCACAAGCCCCTCCTCTCATGAGAAATGTACCTGGTGCCAGTCACTCACCAGAGATGCAGTCAGTGACTCAGAAAAGCTCCCAATAAAATATTCTTTCCGTGTGCCACACCAACATCTATCATTGTCAACTCTGTATACTACACAGAGTTATATTTTTTATTCTTCAGCTTAAAAAAAAGCATAATGAATCCCAGGCTTTCAGCTGTACAGGATGAAAAACCTTGAAAAATTATGCCACTAGCATGTTTCAAAATTTAAAAAAAAAATTGATAATGTGCTACTAATTGTAAGCTGGTATCAACCATCCTCTAGTCTTGAAAGTCACCTCACTTAGATTAGACATCTTTAGAGCTTATCGTGGTTATAAGATAATATTTTCCAAATTCTGAGAAACTCACTATTCTCACTAATAAAATGTTTTAAGAACATAGCAGGAGGAACATATTCATCCTTGACATTTTTATGTACCAAAAGCCAAGTGATTTAGGACACAATCTGAGCTATCAGCAGGCGGTTCTATTTGAAATCAAACTGGAAGGGGAGATGCTATTATTTTATACACAAATCTGTATTATGACACTTCCTCCCATCTTCATGTCACTGTGTTTTGTTTTGTGTTCCTGTACAGAGGAAAACAAATTATTTCTATTACTTTGCAGAACAATGGATGAAGGTCTCCCCAAAACAGGGAAGAAAAACAGAGTATCTTCTGTGCAGCTATCCCTTTAAAGGCTGTGAATTGCTTAAATAATTGTTCAGGAAGCCTGAACACATTTTATATCAAACTAAACTTCTTTCTCAAGCATAAAAAAGGTTTTGCATAAAGGATTTAACGACAGAAAGATTTCCTCTGCAATGGAATCGGCTTTAAAATATCTGCAGCAGAGGAGGAAAAAAACCTGGTGCATTTCAAAAGATAATTGCTGGGGATAAGGAAGAGCATCCTTCAAGTGTCTCCCAAACAAAGACTCTGCTGCTGAACACTGAGCAAAATGTTTACATTGGGCACGCTAGGAAGCACCCTGTGGATTACTGAATTGATGAGTGAGCACCTCAAGACCTGTGATTCACCAAACTGAGTCAGAGAGGAGTTTGGATTTGTTTTTTCTCCAACCCACTGCATCTCTTGGTTTCTGGTCTCCCTGACTCTACAGTGTTCAGAAGAAAGTCAAGAAACCACAAAGGTGGGAGCCCTGTGTCACAACAGCTCTACAGTTTCCATCAACTTCCTCACTTCTTCCCTGTAGCAAAGATAAAATGAAGTACAATTGCTTTTCAATCTTTGAACAGAGTTGTTTAGTGTAGAATGAAAGAAAAATAAATGGCAAGCCAGACTCTAGCCCAGTTTAGCTTTGCAAGAAGCAAGTATAAAACTAATTGAAATCACTGGGCTATATATATTTTAAATCAGTGGAGAAGAAAATGTAATACATAAACCACAGGGTTTGTAATTTATTAGAGAGAGCTCACCACTTCCAAGTGAGGTCTATATATAGAAATTTTTATTGGCCACAGTACATTTTACTTGCAGTCAACATTTTAATTGTTTGATGTTTAATATTTTGCCTGATGCAATAAGCTCAGTTTGGGGGATATTTTTGAAAGCTTCTTTACAGATTTTAGCTGGAATACATTTTATGGATGCGATTGCAAGTAAAAGACTAATATTTTTCAGGGTGAGTCCATTTTTAATGCAATTTTATCTACTGCCTTGCACACACACACTGACAAAGCTTTATGTATAAATGATGTGATCCTTCACTACCACCATTAAAGTGAATGACTGATGCAGTTTTAGCTGGGCAGAGATGTGGGAGGTTTGATGTACAGCTATTGTTTTGTGCTCCTTCTTGTCTCTACCTCCAGACTCCTGGCCAAGTTATTCTGGTTTAGCAGAGATGGGGCTACAAGAGGAGAAATAGGTTTAGTGGAAGGATCGCTGTCACAGACATCTTTTATGAAAAATCCTTTCCTTAGGATTTTTCCTCCTGAGAAGCTGAGAGGCCTCAGGAACAAAATGTAAACAATGATTACCTGCTGCTGCGGAAGGCAACAGGTGGATCTGTGATTGGTCTCATAGAGTTGTTTCTAATCAATGGCCAATCACAGCGAGTTGGCTTGGACAAAGAGGCCAAGCCACAAGCTTTTGTTATCATTCCTTCTTTTTCTATTCTTAGCTAGCCTTCTGATGAAATCCTTTCTTCTACTCTTTTAGTATAGTTTTAATACAATATCTATCATAAAATAATAAATCAAGCCTTCTGAAACATGGAGTCAGATCCTCGTCTCTTCCCTCATCCTAAGCCCCCTGTGACCACCATCACAGATCACAGACAAGGAAGCATCTATCTACATCTAAGGGAGAGAACAGGGCCTGATGCAGAGCTGTGGCACAAGCTATTGCCCTATGCAACATGAAAAAGCTATTGCCAGCACAACCATCTGTCAGGCTCTAAAAAAATTCCTGCTCTGCCTCTTCCAAGTCCTCCCCAGTTGCAAACGGAGGTGCCTATGACTACCAGAGGCATAATGCAAGGACCAAAGCCCTGTGCATATCACCACTGAGAAATTAATTTATCTGTACCTCCTCAGGCTACCAGGATGCCCACTGGGAGGTTGTACATTTTCACTTCTTATGGAAAAGGTAACCGTAGTTCCAGGACTTTGACCTCAAAGTGATTTCTGTAGGTAATTCTTCTGCCCTCAGGTCTTCTCTAGAGAGTGAGATTCAACTATGTAAAAGTTGAATTGTAGTGTTTGGATGAAATCTATTTTTCAAAAAAAAAAAAAAAGAAGAAGAAGAAAAAAATAGTAGAAAATTGCCATTTCTTCCAAATGATCTAAAGGCACTGATTTAAAACCAAAGTTGTCCCTCAAGAAAATCTCTGCTGAAAAGGCACCATGTCAAACTGCAAATGGCAGTTCTGAGCTGCTGAGGCCCTGGCACATCTGCTGCAGAGATCTCCCCACACAACCCCAGATCTCCACAGAATTTGCTTAAGCACATTTTCGAATCTAGTTCAGCACTACAGGCAGCTGGGTTTATTTGGGAACCCAGTTTGGGAGAGGCTGGCTGCTCATTCTGCAGCTCCTGCAGGGATGAACCAGTGTGTCTGCTCATTTGCAGAGGGCAGCAAAAGCAGGGGGCTGAGATAACCAGGATTGCTGCCCTGCCAGAGCCCTCCCAAACACAGCTTTGGGGCCCTGCTCAAACACAAGTGGAAGGAAGTAAACTAAAATGCTCAACACTTTTGTAAAGCCACGTTTCACTTCACTCGCTCAACTGATAGTCAACATTTTCCAAAGCTATCTAAACAGAGCTGGATTCAAATTTCTCTAATTAGGCACTGAGTAACTCCTATGTGTAATACACCTAACGTACCAAATTATCCCAACATAACAAAATTGAAGGTTTTTATTGGGTCTCCCCAGTTGTGTGGAGATTTCCAATATACCATCAAAACTATTAAAATAATCTAATTACTTCATTTTCTATAGCCACAATTTTTTTTTAAAGAAAACCCCTTTAAATCTGAACGGTACAGGTTTGATCAGTACAAAGAACAGATACCTCAAGATCCAGTTTCCCATTGGTCTTGGAGGATACTTTTCCCTACCCAGTGGCACTCCATCTGCTCATCTAAATGTGCATTTCCACGATTAGGAAAACAAACACAACAAAGTCTATGATGTGCAACCAGAACATGCATCAGACTTCAAACCCCTCCCCTCCCATTTCCAATCAGCCTGGTGAAGTAATTATGTGTGTTTGTCAGCATTTCCTTATCAATGTATTAATTGCTGGCCTTCCTAAGTTAACACCCTCCCCACATGAAAGACAAAGGGAAGTTCCGAGTGCTGATTGTGACCTCAGCAAAATCCATCCAAGGACATTAAAACAGACTATGCTCGACTAAGTCCAAATTCAAGCCTTCAAAGCTGTGTCTTTCCACACTGTCTGAAGAGAAGTTGGGGCATAATTTTATTTAGAAGAGTTTAGTCTTCCAGTCACATCATTTCTATCACTATGAGATCTCTGCCTATAACAGCATTAAACAGCTTGTTACCACATAGTTTCCTTTCATTGCCTTGGAAAAATAAAGTCTGTCACAACGTATTCCTTCACTCCAAAAATCTGTAGCATTAAAAGTAAAAAGAAAAGCCTTACAAACACAGCACAGTAAAACAGAATCTTAAGATCATGAATAGTAAGCGACATTAGTAGTTCTACCTTAAAAAAAAATTGGCAATTTTATTGCTGAGAAATACTGTGCAGTCTTCTAAACTCATTGCTTTTAAGTTTTGAAACATTACAAAGGAATTAAACTGGATTAAGTTAAATCAATATTCTCCTAATAAGAATTCTTTGTAGTTCTAAATTTCTAAGCTTTACATATTTCAGTAGTTCATGTTAAATGGATATTTGACATTTTGCCAGAGAAAGTTTCATTAAATCACTAGTAGGAAAATCTTGATTATCTCATATTACCTCAGTGCAATGATATAATGTGTCTGGTGCTTTTAAAGATGAGACAGACAAATGGCAGAAAAGTTTTCATCACATCAAAAATAAACTGCAGATATTTACAGCTCCTTTAAAATGAAATTTCTCAAACACAGCCTACTTGTTTCTACTTTATTTTGCTTTATCAGTAAATCATTACCATTTTTTTTCTTTTTGCTTTTGCATTGAATTTTTGACCCGGCTCAGTATTGCACTAATCGTGTTGCCAGTGAACTTTGAAGGGCATCATAAAGGCTTCTTTATAAAAGCCGAATTTAAATTATTGTTGACACCTCATTCTGTCACCTGAAGCTTCTCCTCCTTTTTGCTGTGAGAAATACAGGGCACAGTACTGGAAACCATCTTCTCTCTGAGCTCCAGCAGCTCCACGCACACAGAAGTGTTGCTACCAAGAAAACAAGGAATAAAATTCCTGCCTTGGCAATCCCAAGGGAAGCTGGAGCAGCTGAGGACAGGAAAGACTGAAGTGGGTATCCCTCCAGTATGACCACAGGCCAAACATTCTTCCTCCCGGTCCCAGCTCAATAAAACATCACAACCACTGAGAGCATGAAGGAGTTGTTGTGAGGATAAATACAGTGAGGATGTACAAAAATTTAGATAAAGCTCCTGCAGTTTCTCTGTGCATATATAAAGATTAGTAGCTTCTCATATACCACACTGCACGTTCCTTCTGAAAGTATAAAAAGTTACTGCATTTTTCTGGATTTTTGTAATGGGCAGGAAACAGCTATGTATTCCTCTGGAGGAAGTTGTGAAATAAAGGCTGAGAAATGATCAGAAAACATATTTGATGAGATTCATTGCATGAAAATTAATATTACACAATTTTTTAGATATTAAAAGAAAAATAACCACAAACTTCATAAATTGGTTTCCATGGAAAGAACATCATCCTTAGTTTCATTAACCTATGAGCAGGACATAATGAATATCCTACACTCCATTAGAAATTAACTATATTCTTAAATACAAATCTCAATCAGGAATAATTGGGCTACAGAAATGTAGTATAACGGTTGTTTTTTTTTTAAATTGTGTTTGACAAGACATTTGGAATAATGACTGAGATAAAGAAAAACCTTGGGTTTTTTTTGTTCGGGTTTATTTTTTGGTTGGGTTTTTTGTTTTTGTTGGGTTTTGGCTGGGTTTTGGGTTGGGGTTTTTTTGTGTTATTTTTCTTGGGTTATTTTTTTTTTTTCTGTTGGTTTGTTGGTTGGTTGTCTTAAACATAAAACTCTGGAGAGAACATGAAGCGAACTATGTAATCAACTGCTCAGGAGTAAGTCCGTGGAGCTGGTACAAACATGGTCTGTGTGCTCTGACAGGAAACTCAACCAATTCAGGTTTGCCTTCATTCTGGTCTTTAGGGATACTGCGCGGCATTTCCCGACAGAAGACACTTTTCAAAATCAGTCAGAAATTCTTCAGCAAGCTGAAACACCTTCACAACCCAGAGAGGTCCATTTCCAGTCTGCAGCAAAACATTCCTAACCATATACTCATGGCACCACTAAAGGCCACTTTGCTAACCAAGAACTGTGTGAAATTCTGCTAATGGACATGGACTCTAATGATATCCTAAAAGATATAATATTGCTGTTGTTTTCAAACATCTAAATCACTTTATAGTGGCATATGTGCCTAGGAGTAATGAAAGTTGGAGAATACCTCAGCTTTTAAGAACAAGAGGATTGAAGGTTTACAACCCCAGTGACTCACAAGCATAGATAAGCTTTATTTTCAAGAAATTCACCATTGCATTTTCATAATGAAGGACTTTTTAGACTACTAACTGAAGCACCATGATAATGTTGTGCTAAACACATCACAAAGAGCCATTAATAAGGTCGGAACACAGTTATTTTTGGTATTTCTCACATTTTCATGTTTTTGAATCAAGAATGCGGAAAGAAAATTCAGAGTAAAAAATTCTAAAAATACTAGCAAGGTTTTCATGGTTCTTATGCTCAGTTAATTTATATGCAGGCCTGTTTTTTATACTTTTAATGAGAAAAAGAGAGCGAGACTGAAATCAATGATTCAGATCATCAATGTATAATAGCTAAGAAATGTATTTTCAACCTTATTAATACACATAAATCAATCACTCTTCCAAACAATAAGATTTGTGCAGGTATCTAAACAGGGTTACTAATAAGCCAGCCAAGATTATTATTCACCCTTGCTGTGCAAAAAAAATGAGCTTGTAAGCACAGAGCTGCAAAAAATTTGACACAACACAAAACCTGAGATCCTCAGGAGACTGTTATCCAAATAATCTTACTCTGGAGAAAGCCTGTGCAATAATGTAGCTTGGAGGGGTAACATCAATTTTCTAACAAGTAATTAGGATTTGCATTATTAATGCAACCGATATTCTTGCAAATTATGTCTAAATATATGCAGATTTGAAAAAAAAAAAGGAAAACCCACAACACTTAATGACAAGTGCTGTCATTTTTAAGTCTTTCTAATAAAACTATAGATAAGAGCAATGCTCAGCTCACCATCTTGGTAAATTTTAATCATTAGTAATTATAAATTGAATGCAGCTGCTGAAGGTTGTGTAGAACTGGGGCGATTAATTTCCACTCCGTGCTCAATACAATGTATTTCTCAGATGAAGCACAACTTAGTCCATTAAAAACCAAAGTGTGCTGAAATCACTTCTGGAACATCATCTGCCTCACCATGTTATCGGTCTAAACAAATTAGGAACGGTTCACGTCACTCCCAGTCAATACTGGATGAAAGCAGAGTTTACCCACCTACCACTCAGTTTGGCATTTCCCCACTCTGACCTACTTCAGCTAGACGACAAATTGCTGAGTTAAAAAAAAAAAACCAAAAAAAAAAACCAAAAAAAACCAAGCTCTGAGATCTACCAGTGGTACTGAAAAGGGCCCAAACATGGGAAACTTTAACCTTGTTTTTGATGAAATGAAAGCATGGTTGGAAAATGAAGTTCCCCTCTCGTCTCCCAGTTTATTGCTAATTCTCTCACTAATTTTACAAAGGATGTGCATGGATGCAAACATAGGGAGAAGTGGGTTTGCCACCCACTGGAAAGTGAAATGAAAGCAGCTTAAATCACTAGAATTTTAACAAAGTGCATCATATGCTCTGTCCCTCAAAACTGAGTGAAAGTGAGCAAAGAAAGGCAAGGTTGTAGGTTATTATTTCAGCATGCAAGGGATTTTAAAACTCATCCAACCTTTTGCAGTCAATTGATAGAATAAACTCCCTGGAAAGCCTGCTCAGAGAACATAGAAATCATACAGCTCTTTGCTTGTCTAAAGACCAGTTAACTGGTTGCTGAGCTTGAGAGAAGAATCCCAAGGCAAATGGCCTTGAATCTTCGCAGCTACACAGTGGCTGAGCACGCACAGATGTGTGTGGGTAATTAGCTTGTTTCTGTGGTAATCAGATGGAATATAGTGGTCCATCTTAGCCATTTTCTAGACCACTGACCATGCTCCCCCCAGACAGGCAAGCTCTCCCCTGAGGTGCAAGGATCCAAAGTAAGCAGGTGGCCTTTCCAGGCTGCAGCCACCCTGTGCAATGAAGTATTTGCTATAAACTAGGAGAAGTACCACAAAAACTCAAGGCATCCTTTAGACAAAGAACAACTTGAAGTATAGGGGACAATTTCTTTCACCCTTTAAACCCGTGCAAAATAAGAGTAGATACTGCATGCACTTTCTTAGTCTCCTGATACAGTCTAAGTACATCAATTTTAATACAAATATATAGGGACAGAGATGAAAGGAAGAAGAGATTAATGATCAGGCTTCCCTCTGAAAAAAATGCTCTAACATTTCTATTTGTACATGTCTTCAGAGCCTTCGAATCGGAAAGTGCCCTTAAAAAATAATTTATTACTTTGGTAAATAAGATTAATACAAAGAAAAGCAAGGATATATTGGCTTATATTTTATCTACAGTAACAAAAAATGAAGAAGCAGAAGCAACTACACTGGATGTAAGGCACAGATAGTATAAAACATCACATTAATAAAAAGTATCTTAATAAATGAGTAAGTGTTGCCTGTGATACAATCTTTCTGCAGTAATATTATTATCCATTTCTAAGCACAAGAGTACCCCGTTTTATCACTGTTGGAAGAAAATGTCATTGAAATCTACGCTATTTGATACTGTTGTGTTTGCTAGTTTAATGAAACTTGGAAAAAAGACAATGGAAATGTCATGATTGAAAAAACAAACTTTTGATCCCCACCTATTTATCTCAAAGCTAGTAAGAATTTACATCTTTTATCACAGAAGTTTTATCGGGTCTCACTTCTGCTCCTTTTTACAGAGGACAGCAAAACTTCCTTCTTGCTAACACGATTAATCAAGTCCCTAAGGATCATGATCCCTAACTTGGAAATTCCAGCTTTGGCTATTGCCCAGCAATGAACAAAGTCATTGTGACCACAAGCAGATTAACTATCCATAGTAACACCCAAGTGGCATTAACTGACTTCACTGCACCCACTTTTGGTGTTTTCTTGCAGGAGCAAAGACCCTCTCAGTTGGATAGTGACAAATAGTTTATACAAAGAAATCATGTTTTAGTATATGAAATATCATTTTACATGGTCATGGAATAACATGCTTCATGGCAAAAAAAGGCAGCGCAGCTTTTGCGTTTCCATAGACCTTCCCCTGATGAGAAATAAATGCAGAAAGTGAAGAAAAATACTGGCTGGCAATAATTGGTTGGTAATCAGTTTGAGAGAGAAGCATCCTTAGCACTGCAATTAACCTCTATTTCTGCCATATCATGGGTACAGGTGTAGGTACCATGTTAGCAATATATCAGCAATATCATGAGGTAAAATAGAGAAGAAACTCCATTCCAGGTCCACTCAGTGTGGAGATACACAGACATCACACATTTCACATTCAAAACTTGGAATACCTCTCTGGTTTCCCACAAAATTAATATCCAACACTATCCTTCACTAAATTCTCTTTGGAAAAGCACTGCATCTGTATCAATTAATCTCACATTCATGAGAAAAGCTGCATATTACTGAGCACCATTATGCAACACATCTACGTACAGCAACTTCAAATACTTGAGGAGTTTTGTGTTACAGAAGAGCCTCAGACACTACTGTTCTTACTTTTAGAAGGAGTGCTAAGCGTATTTTTCACCAGTCTGAATACTTTTATCTAATGAGGGCACCACTGAAGGAATAGTTTCACCTTAGGCAGACCGAGTTCTGTCATGAACAAACATAGTGCATTATAAAAAAGATGTTTTCCCTGGCGACGTCACAATGACAGTCACATCACACACATCAGAAACCTAAGCAGAAAGTCATTACATAAATGCTGTCTCTCTGAAAAGATCACACATTTTGCAAGAAGCTCTCCAGCCCTCCAACAACCTCCTAAACTGCAGCAGACCACACAAGAGTAAGAAGTACAAAACCTGACTGTTCTCTTTACCATCTCTCTTTTGCCTCCTTCCTTCTCTCCCCATCCCCACCAAGCTGAGCCTGAGAAACCCAAGGATCCTGCAGAGGTTCCATTCACTGCTGGGCTGAAAGAACACCACTGAGCTCTTCAAACACTGTTTTTAACCCTACAGGTGAAATTAAAAAAACCACACCCCATACATCTCCATATGAGAACAAGCTAAAAATCCAAGGTGGGTTTAGTTGGCTAAACACAGGTAAATGGAGAGCACCATTTGGAATCACACACATTGCAGCCTTGCTTCAACCCCAAACCCATTTTATTCTCTGTACATTCACTACACAACCCCTCCCTCTTGGACCTTTCAGCTCTGGTCCCACAGAAAAGTTTGCAAACCCATAACTCTTCCAGACACTGCGAATTCAAGAGGGTCATTGCAATTTTTGTCACAACCTACTCTCAACAAATTCCAGAATACCTCAGGGGAAAACAATTACCCTTTTTTGTTGTTGTTGTTGTTGTGAAGGTTTACATGCTTTGCACGTATCCTGCAGCTAACATCCTTCTCTGTTCTGCATCTTGCAACTTTCCTTTAAGATCTTCCAAGTGATTGATGCAACCTATTTATAATTAGAACAATTCTCCCTAGTCTTATAGAAACTTGTTCATGTTACAAAGGTGAAAAAAATCCTAGTCAGAAATCTGGTCATCGTGGGTTTTTTTTTAACATTTGTGAGATTTAAATAAATTTCTTGCTTTTAGGCAAAAATATAAAATTTATGCTTGGTGCCTTGGACTGAAGAATAAATATTGATCTGCTGAATGGAGTACATGTATCTTTAATTCCAGTGTCTGCACACCCTCAACTACTTTATTATGATTGAACGAAACTCCTACATTTAGAGATTTCTTCTTCATCAATTATATATCATACACTTTATATTTGCTTGCCTTTGCAGTCCTTTCAGTCTGGAAGCATGTTCTGCCATCGTGATGCTCCCTGAGGATTTGCACATGTGGTTTTCCCCGGGCTGAGCAGGGTCTAACTCACTCCCTGTAAATCAGAGAGCAGATACCAATTTCCTGAGTAGCAAACAAAGTACTGTGCACTGATCAGGTAGCTTTTTTTCCAGAAAGCA